>NC_091361.1:12606117-12670730 GCF_038502225.1 Cherax quadricarinatus | reverse complement strand
CCACGATAGCTTAACATTATTAAGGTGGCTCATCTTAGCCACACTTACATAACGTAACCACCATAAGGTTAGATACTAAGGTTAGATTAACGTAATTACACTAGTCTAGCATAGCTGCATCAAATTAACATAACCACGTTAGCTTAACATATATATGTTAGCTTAACATAGCCACCCTTAGCTTAAATTAACTTCGTCAGTTTAACATAGCTACATAAATTAACGTTAGAGTAGTTAATTCAACATAGTAACATTAGCCCATCATACCTAAAACTGTTTTAACATAGCCAGGTTAGCCTAACATTTTTATGCTAGTTTAATAATGCTAGAATTATAAAGCATGCTTTAGAAAACTATACAAGTTTACTAGCTTACCAGTATAGCCTTCCACCACAGCCTGCAACTACAGGTATAGGTCAGCGATAAACATAATTCGGAAGAAGGGAGAGTGGCCTGTAATATGTGCCATTAGAAGGGAAGTTGGAAAGGAATATATGTCCAGAGTAATTGTTATTAATTGTTGGCTAGACAAACACTTTAAGGACATGGCTGTATCACTGATAGACAACTGGGACCTCTTCTATGGCATAAAATGACACACATGCCAGGGATGGGGTTCACTTTAATAGTTCAGTGGAGATTGCGCAGACTTCTAGTCATGATGACATAGTTATAGAAGGGGATTTTAACTTTAATTGAACTGATTGGACTTCTTTGACCGGAAATTTTGTCAAGTGACTTTCTAGAAGTAACTCAGTAGTTGGTTGTTACAAAATTACCTATGGTGGTAATTCACTAAACCTATTTTTGTTTAATAAGGAAACCCTCGTAAATAATATAGAGATCCCTGAAGAGCTTGACGCAAGTTATGGCAAATCTATTTAACTTTACCTGGGAGGACGAGTATAAGGATAATATAGTAGAGGTCTCTTATTTTCGTTCTGTCAGTTATAATGGATTTAAGGAACACCTGTCTAGTCTTTCCTAGACAGATGTCCCCTAGTGATTTTGCTGACGATCTATGAATATGACTTTTTTCTTAATAATGTACAACGTGCCCAAAGTATATATTTTCTCTAAAGAGAAATTAGCTCAAATAAAAACAAACCCAAATGGATGAATCTGAGACTAAATCATCTATTAGAGGAGAAAGTAGAAATTTATTAGCACATTGAAAAGTGAAAAGGATAACCTCATTGACCAATATGTCCATATTAAGGGAGACAAAGAAGAGGAATAAAAAAGGTAAACAAGATTATGAAATTATAGTAGCTATGTAATCAAAAACAAATCCACAGGGGTTCTTTTAAGCATATAAGATAGAGATAAGGAAAAAACTAGGACCACTGACAACTAGGTCAGGACAGCTTACCAATAGTGAGCAGGAAATGTGATATCTCTCTAATAACCGCAAAGTTGAGATACTTGTGCAATATTTGGGTATCTTCATCCTGGAAACGTTTCGCCAGTCAGTGATTTCTTCAGTCCAGTACAGAAAAGAACGTAGGAAGATGAAGAAGAGTTTGTACTGTTGAGTCCCTCAGCCTGGAGTCAGTGTGTTCAGTCCATCAGTTTTGATAAGATTGATGAAATGAATACATCGACTTCAGGCTGAGGGACTAATTACTTCATACCCTTCATCTTCCACCGTTCGTCTCTATATTGAACTGAAGAAGCCACTACCTGGGGAAACATTTTTAAAGTAAAGATACCCAAATGTTGCACAAGTACCTATTTATGTTTAAACTATTTCTGGGTTGACTCATGACAGGTTGGACAAATCTTAGGCTAGGAGATTGGGTTTCAAGAAAATCCTGTCTAGTATTGGCAAATACGCTTGCTGCAGTGTTCCTCCGTACTGCGACTTGTTGCTACTTGGGATAGTGATGACGAAAGTTACTTCGTACAAGGTTCGATTACGATGCAGAAGGAGTTGTTCTCGATGAAGTTCTTTGATATGCTAAGTGATGTGTCTAGAATCCTGCGATTTGATTCTTTTTAACGAGTCGTGTGCCCTTGTAATTGACTAAGTAGTAGTTGGAGTTTGTGGGAAACACAGGTGTTGTTCAAGTGGTCCATTCTGTTAACATATTAATGTTCAGAAATACGAATGTGGAGGTCTTTTCGATATTTTTCCCACCTAGATTTGGTCACAATCGTCGCAAGCGATTGTGTATACCCTGCCGTATTTTTGTCTTGGTGCCCCTTACTGGTGATGGTCTTAATTGTAGCGAAGGAGATAGAGTACGGTGTTGGAGGGAATGCTGGAGATGTATTCATCCATAGCTATAGAGAGAACTATGTATCTTCCTTCTGTTTTGTTGTCTAGGTGAGCTGAAGATGCTGAACGGACGGCGTCTGTAGTCTTTGGTGAAATGTCGAGAATATTAGAGTTTAGAACAAATAAATCTGTCTTAGGGAAGAGCATTTTTCCTCAAGGAATTCACTGCTGCAGATTCAGGCAGCACGAAGGAAGAAACGCATGATGGGGCGTCATTACGTCTTGGTGTGGTGGTGCGAGATGAAATGATAGCATTGATCGCTAAGTTTGCGCTAGACGTGGAATCGTATCTCTTAATCAGATAAACAGAAGAGAACACCAAGAAAAGATACAGTGCCAACGACTTCGTCGAGTGTGAACTGAACAGAGGCTCGACCTGGATCAGCTTGTGTTGGAGTACAGAGACGTCGATTCTCTTGAGAATTATGATGAGAATATCAACGTAACTGAGATCGCGAAGGGGATGGATGAAAACTGTTCGGTTCCAATGTGTTCCATGTATAGGCTCGTCAGAACAGCCCTTATTGGCGATCCCATTGGTAGACCAAATGTCCGTTGAAATAAAAAAATAATAAAGAAACAACGAGATGAAGAAAATCGCTGGCCGGAACGTGTAGGACGAGGGTATCATCATTCATCGTCGTAGGAGATCGGTGGCTTGTTATGGGTGCTTTAGTGCATACTGATGTCACGTCCAGATCGGAGAGTTTTCTTGAGCACCATCAACCACACACATTTAAAACATTCTGGTGATCTCAACCGCATCCGGAACATAAATCCCACGAACAAGAAACTCTCCAACTTGAACCTGTGTGTGCATGAATACATCAAACCTTCACCGAGCTTCACTTACAAAATGGATTACAATACCATTAAGGATAATAAGAAAAGAGCAGTCTGAATCAATTTTCCACACAACAACAACAACTAACAAAATCGTAATCCTTCGCAACAGTCAGGTTGCCTTTCATGCCTCAAAGTACTCGCGCAAGCTAATACTAGAATCCGGGTATATATGCTGGGACGTTATTCCTTATTTTAGGGATAAATGTATCCCTGACTATTGGTTAACAGGTGACATGCAGATTTAATGATTATAAGGCAATCAAGACGCTTTCAACTCTCCGTCCAAAAGCTTGAAGGGCAAGAGGTGAATTTTCCGAAATATTAAACTTATATTACGTCTGTCGAGCATGACGACACTGTCAAATATAATTCTGGTTTTATTGACGTTTTCTGTTCCGTACGTCACATGGTGTGATTATTAGCGGTAAATGCTAAAATTATCATACTATGAATTTGCAATTACATAAATGCGCTTTTAACCGCCATTAAATAATCATTATAAAACGATGATGCTTCAATTATTTTTCATAATTACATTAGCAGTAATTATTCCTTAATATCAAATTTGAACTCAAAATTAAGCAGTTAAAAAGTGGGGGGGGGGGGGGAAAGGTCTATGGTAAACAGAATTGAAATTGTTTAAATAATGGTAATTAATACTGTGATTATTAAGCATGTCATATGTAAACACACTGATGTGTGGAGCACACATAAGACACTCGGCTAAGTGGAACACTCGGCTATGTGGAACACTCGGCTATGTGGAACACTCGGCTATGTGGAACACACTGCTGTGTGGAATACACTGCTGTGTGGAACACACTGCTGTGTGGAATACACTGCTGTGTGGAACACACTGCTGTGTGGAACACACTGCTGTGTGGAACACACTGCTGTGTGGAACACACTGCTGTGTGGAATACACTGCTGTGTGGAATACACTGCTGTGTGGAACACACTGCTGTGTGGAACACACTGCTGTGTGGAACACACTGCTGTGTGGAACACACTGCTGTGTGGAATACACTGCTGTGTGGAACACACTGCTGTGTGGAACACACTGCTGTGTGGAACACACTGCTGTGTGGAACACACTGCTGTGTGGAATACACTGCTGTGTGGAATACACTGATGTGTGGAATACACTGCTGTGGAACACACTGCTGTGTGGAACACACTGCTGTGTGGAATACACTGCTGTGTGGAATACACTGCTGTGTGGAATACACTGCTGTGTGGAATACACTGCTGTGTGGAATACACTGCTGTGTGGAATACACTGCTGTGTGGAATACACTGCTGTGTGGAACACACTGCTGTGTGGAATACACTGCTGTGTGGAATACACTGCTGTGTGGAATACACTGCTGTGTGGAACACACTATGTGGAACACACTGCTACGTGGAACACACTGCTATGTGGAACACACTGCTATGTGGAACACACTGCTATGTGGAACACACTGCTATGTGTGAACAGTCATGTGGAAAGATATGGAAATGTTTCAAATCTTCACTTAAAGAATTATTTTTCACCGCAAATTAACATGGTAGATGGAAGTGTCAGTGAGTCATCATGTTGATGAAGAGACAACACAACATAACGAAAAAAAATGTTTACATACCGACTTGCGAGGTTTTATATTTCTCTTCACTCGATATTTAGAGAAGTGCTTCAGACCTTGGCGTGGTGACAGAGATGACGCAAGTATCACGGACGCAGCAGCAGCGTATTTTACGCCACCGTTGGCAAGCTATCCAAGGGTGTAAACCATGGTCTCAGCAGTGAGTATTGCTACACTGCAACAAACACTGCTCCACCACTGTCACGCTGATGTTGCTGTGGTTTTCACGCCTGGGTTGCGTGTCAATGGAGGAGCAGTATTCTTTGTCGCTGTGGATTTTGCGAGTGAAAAACCACAGCAACCACAGCCTAAATTTCACCAAAATAGTTTCGCTGAAACCCTGAAATCCATAAATAACCCTTTCAACCTGGCTTCACACTGCGTGATGGCCTTTCAAATCATAGTGTTAAACGGGTTTTTAAAAACCCGCGTTTGTGTTTGTGTTGCGTCGTTTTAAAATTATTCATTTGTTTTTATATGGTCGTATAACCTAACAATCTCGAATACATACACGTGCATGGAACGTTAAGAAATTACGTTCTTAATTTTAAGGCAACGGACATTGTGTTGTAGTGTACTTACAGATTTAACCAAGTTTAATCACACTCGCTTCGCCATTACGTTGGTGATCATTAGAAAACAGTCTGTGTGGTTGTTGCAACCCCTGAATGGGTTGCAATGATTATGTATATATATAATTACCTTTTCATTTAATTTTATATTGCTTATATTTGCGATAATAGCTAAATCGTAAATGTATTGCTTTATATTGTTATTTGACGTAGCTTCCTTTGTTAGGTAGGATGTAACATATTATGTGCTCAGTTCAAGTCTTGATTGTCTAACTACTGTAATTATCGCTCCTTGCTCGTTACTCTGCCGGCTTCTGAGCTGCAGTTGTCCACGGAGCTATCACGTGATCGAGGGGGGGTGTCCTCACCTCGCCTGAAGTATTCAGTCTGATCTAGACTCTCTTGGTGGTTGGACAGATTGCCTGTCTCATTATTCTTGTTAGTTCTGTAGAACTCTGTTCACAGAACATTGTATATTATTATAATCAAAAAGAAGCGCTAAGCCACAAGGGCTATAAGAACATTGTATAGACTTAGTGATTTTCGACGTTGTACTGAGGTTGTGTGTCTCATAGACACTCTGAGTAACTCAGGTCCTGACCTAATTTGTACTGGTATCTGTGTATTATCACAGTCGGGGATTTTCTTATGCTGAACTTAGATTCAGTAGTATGGGAGTTTTGCAACTTTTGTGGAGGATCTGCTGATGGTCCCTACTTAGTGTCGTTATATTATCTCCTTGTTCCTGATTCTGTGTCGCAGTTGCTTGTTGTATTGCTATTGGGCTTAGCATTCTTTTTGTTGCCAGTCGGTCAAGAAGTTAGTTTATAAGAGGACTTTGTCAGTCACTTGTTTAAGTCTAGTCGAGTCGTGAGACATAGCGAACTACTTAGAGCACTTACATGCATACACAAACTTACTTGTACATATTTGTAATATCTTATTAAATGTTAATGTACCAGACGGTACTTAAGAATTATAAATGTGTTATGTGCTTTCAGCACAATAATATTGTACTCGAGAGATGTGATATTATTTTGATTACTGTGATTAATTTAATTTAATTTGATAATATACCTCTAGACTTAATAAATTTATTAAATTTTAATTTCTCTAGTTAGTAGCCTACCAGTTGTAATCCTGAAGCACTATTGAATCATATTGAATTCTAATGGATAACTGGACAAGGATACTGACTACTTGTTACGAAAACCTAGTAACAGGCTGGATGCTAGAAGGGCAGTCCTTTCTAGTATTCACTGGAGATCTCTAAGCTTTTAGAATCGCGTTTTTTGTAACAGTGGTATAGTTAGATACGGCAGCAGGAAGCAGCTCTATAAGAGGGCAGGAGTCTTAACAAAAGGTACCAGGAGGAGGTGTCGTTAACATAGGGTAACAGGAGCGGAGTTAATAGAAGACAGCAGGGGCTGGGGTAATAGAAAGCTGCATTAACAGAAGTAACAGATGGCTGCGTTAATAGAAGTCTGTATTACCAGAAAGCAACAGATGGCTGCGTTAACATAAGGCTGCATTAACAGAAGCCAACAGATGGCTGCGTTAATAGACCTCTATAGGCTGCATTTACAATGCAGAAGGAACTGAATTAACAAAAGGCAGCAACAGACCGAATCTGCAGAAGGCAAACGGAGCCTGCCTAATACAAGGCAGCATCAGACCGAATTTGCAGAAAGCAGACAAAGCCTGCCTTAACAGAAGGCCTCAAGGAACACTTCAATAAATGACCACAAGATTTCACGTAACAGGTGTCAGAATTACGTAAATGATTAAACATTTGAGTTTGGACAACGAGACTCAACTGTTAATGTACGGGATTACGTAAGGGGAAAATATAATAATTATAGGATGTAGGGAGAATTGATGACAGGGGGTGGGGGGTGGGGGTGGAGAAGTGATGGCAAGTATGGGCGTAGGAAAAACAACTGATCGTAGGCGTGGGTAGAACAGATGACAGTTGTGGATGTGGGGTGAATTGATGACGTGTGGGTGAGGGGGAGGAGAATTGACGCGCATGGGTAGACGTGGGGAAAAGAATTGACTGGAGGGGTGGGCGTGGGGAAAAGAATTGACGGCAGGAGTGGGTGTGGGAAAAGAATTACTACAGCCATTAGTACTACCCATCTCCCCGCTTTTACTATTAATAGTGATAATATTGTACTAAATTTATAGCACAATAATATGCTTACATAAAATAGTACTGTACTCTTAATGTACTCCTAAGATATTCATTCTACTCTTAACTCTATTGCTGCACTACAACTACTACTGCGGTACAACACTACTGCTGCACTACAACTACTACTGCGGTACAACACTACTGCTGCACTACAACTACTACTGCGGTACAACACTACTGCTGCACTACAACTACTACTGCGGTACAACACTACTGCTGCACTACAACTACTACTGCGGTACAACACTACTGCTGCACTACAACTACTACTGCGGTACAACAATACTGCTGCACTACAACTACTACTGCGGTACAACACTACTGCTGCACTACAACTACTACTGCGGTACAACACTACTGCTGCACTACAACTACTACTGCGGTACAACACTACTGCTGCACTACAACTACTACTGCGGTACAACACTACTGCTGCACTACAACTACTACTGCGGTACAACACTACTGCTGCACTACAACTACTACTGCGGTACAACAATACTGCTGCACTACAACTACTACTGCGGTACAACACTACTGCTGCACTACAACTACTACTGCGGTACAACACTACTGCTGCACTACAACTACTACTGCGGTACAACAATACTGCTGCACTACAACTACTACTGCGGTACAAAACTACTGCTGCACTACAACAACTACTGCCGTACAACTAACACTACTGCTGCACAACAAGTACTGCGGTACAACTAACACTACTGCTGCACTACAACAACTACTGCGGTACAACTAACACTACTGCTGCACTACAACTACTACTGCGGTACAACACTACTGCTGCACTACAACAACTACTGCGGTACAACACTACTGCTGCACTACAACAACTACTGCGGTACAACTAACACTACTGCTGCACAACAACTACTGCCGTACAACTAACACTACTGCTGCACAACAACAACTACTGCGGTACAACTAACACTACTGCTGCACTACAACTACTGCGGTACAACTAACACTACTGCTGCACTACAACTACTACTGCGGTACAACACTACTGCTGCGCAACAACTACTGCGGTACAACACTGCTGCACAACAACAACTACTGCGGTACAACTAACACTACTGCTGCACTACAACTACTACTGCGGTACAACACTACTGCTGCGCAACAACTACTGCGGTACAACACTGCTGCACAACAACAACTACTGCGGTACAACTAACACTACTGCTGCACTACAACTACTACTGCGGTACAACACTACTGCTGCACCACTACTACTGCGGTACAACACTACTGCTGCACTACAACTACTACTGCGGTACAACACTACTGCTGCACTACAACTACTACCGCGGTACAACACTACTGGTGCCCTACAACTACTACTGCGGTACAACACTACTGCTGCACTACAACTACTACTGCGGTACAACACTACTGCTGCACTACAACTACTACTGCGGTACAACACTACTGCTGCACTACAACTACTACTGCGGTACAACACTACTGCTGCACTACAACTACTACTGCGGTACAACACTACTGCTGCACTACAACTACTGCGGTAAAACACTACTGCTGCACTACAACTACTACTGCGGTACAACACTACTGCTGCACTACAACTACTGCGGTAAAACACTACTGCTGCACTACAACTACTACTGCGGTACAACACTACTGCTGCACTACAACTACTACTGCGGTACAACACTACTGCTGCACTACAACTACTACTACTGCGGTACAACACTACTGCTGCACTACAACTACTACTGCGGTACAACACTACTGCTGCACTACAACTACTACTGCGGTACAACACTACTGCTGCACAACAACTACTACTGCGGTACAACACTACTGCTGCCCTACAACTACTGCGGTACAACACTACTGCTGCACAACAACAACTACTGCGGTACAACAATACTGCTGCCCTACAACTACTGCGGTACAACACTACTGCTGCACAACAACTACTACTGCGGTACAACAATACTGCTGCCCTACAACTACTGCGGTACAACACTACTGCTGCCCTACAACTACTGCGGTACAACACTACTGCTGCACAACAACAACTACTGCGGTACAACACTACTGCTGCACAACAACAACTACTGCGGTACAACTAACACTACTGCTGCACAACAACAACTACTGCGGTACAACTAACACTACTGCTGCACAACAACTACTGCGGTACAACTAACACTACTGCTGCCCTACAACTACTGCGGTACAAAACTACTGCTGCACTACAACAACTACTGCGGTACAAAACTACTGCTGCACTACAACAACTACTGCGGTACAACTAACACTGCTGCACAACAACTACTGCGGTACAACTAACACTACTGCTGCCCTACAACTACTGCGGTACAAAACTACTGCTGCACTACAACAACTACTGCGGTACAACTAACACTACTGCTGCACAACAACTACTGCGGTACAACTAACACTACTGCTGCCCTACAACTACTGCGGTACAAAACTACTGCTGCACTACAACAACTACTGCCGTACAACTAACACTACTGCTGCACAACAACTACTGCGGTACAACTAACACTACTGCTGCACTACAACTACTACTGCGGTACAACACTACTGCTGCACAACAACAACTACTGCGGTACAACTAACACTACTGCTGCACTACAACTACTACTGCGGTACAACACTACTGCTGCACAACAACAACTACTGCGGTACAACTAACACTACTGCTGCACTACACTACTGCGGTACAACACTACTGCTGCACAACAACAACTACTGCGGTACAACTAACACTACTGCTGCACAACAACTACTGCCGTACAACTAACACTACTGCTGCACAACAACTACTGCGGTACAACTAACACTACTGCTGCACTACAACTACTACTGCGGTACAACACTACTGCTGCACAACAACAACTACTGCGGTACAACTAACACTTCTGCTGCACAACAACTACTGCCGTACAACTAACACTACTGCTGCACAACAACAACTACTGCGGTACAACTAACACTACTGCTGCACTACAACAACTACTGCGGTACAACTAACACTACTGCTGCACTACAACTACTACTGCGGTACAACACTACTGCTGCACAACAACTACTGCGGTACAACACTACTGCTGCACTACAACAACTACTGCGGTACAACTAACACTATTGCTGCACTACAACAACTACTGCGGTACAACACTACTGCTGCACAACAACAACTACTGCGGTACAACTAACACTACTGCTGCACAACAACTACTGCCGTACAACTAACACTACTGCTGCACAACAACAACTACTGCGGTACAACACTACTGCTGCACTACAACAACTACTGCGGTACAACTAACACTACTGCTGCACTACAACTACTGCGGTAGAACACTACTGCTATAGTTCAATTAATAACTCTAGTGCTTCGCTACAACTCATGCTGCCCTATTACTATTTATGCTGCTTCTAATTAATGATAATAATAATCATATAATAATAATATTGCTACTCTTATTGTCACTTTAATACTACGACTGTTACTACTACTAATATTTCTTCTACTCTACACCTGCTACTACTACTACTACTACTACTACTACTACTGAACTATCATTAAAGTCTCATTTTAGCTGCTGCAACTTAACAATATACTTCTAAAGAAATATGTAAACATTTCAATTTAATTCAAACATCACTTTTGTTTCAGTCAAAAATTAGAAATTTCAGAATTCTTTTAACAGAAGACTGTTAAATGTATTACAAGAAATTTAAAAAATTCCGTTAACAGTATTACACGAGTAAATCTCAGAATTCTGTTAACAGTATTGCACGAGTAAATTCAGAATGCTGTTAACAGTATTGCACGAGTAAATACAGAATGCTGTTAACAGTAGTGCACGAGTTTATTTTCTGGTTGCGATATTTAAATATTTTTATAGAAGTGTCAGCTTACAGGAGATCATTATAACGTTGATGCATCGAATTGTACTGTTGATGTTATTGCTTCAAGCATTAGCTGTGTGTAGAAGCATTAGCTGTGTGTAGAAGCATTAACTGTGTGCAGAAGTATTAGCTGTGTGCAGAAGCATTAGCTGTGTGCAGAAGCATTAGCTGTGTGTAGAAGCATTAGCTGTTTGGAGGAGCATTAGCTGTGTGTAGAAGCTTCAGCTGTGTGCAGAAGCATTATTATTATTATTATAATCAAGGGGGAAGCGCTAAACCCGTAGGATTATACAGCGCCCAGGGGGGGATGTGGAAGGCATTCAGGCTTAATTCGGGGAACTGGAGCACAGATTCAATTCCCTAAATCAAGAGCCCCTCACCAACATCAAGGAACCTTCCATGAGGGGCAGAAGCATTAGCTGAGTGCAGAAGCATTAGCTGTGTGCAGAAGCATTACCTGTGTGCAGAAGCAATAGCTGTGTGCAGAAGCATTAGCTGTGTGCAGAAGCATTAGCTGTGCGCAGAAGCATTAGCTGTGCGCAGAAGCATTAGCTGTGTGCAGAAGCATTACCTGTGTGTAGAAGCATTACCTGTGTGCAGAAGCATTACCTGTGTCTAGAAGCATTAGCTGTGTGTAGAAGCATTACCTGTGTGCAGAAGCATTAGCTGTGTGCAGAAGCATTAGCTGTGTGCAGAAGCATTAGCTGTGTGCAGAAGCATTAGCTGTGCGCAGAAGCATTAGCTGTGTGCAGAAGCATTACCTGTGTGTAGAAGCATTACCTGTGTGTAGAAGCATTACCTGTGTGTAGAAGCATTACCTGTGTGTAGAAGCATTAGCTGTGTGTAGAAGCATTACCTGTGTGCAGAAGCATTACCTGTGTGCAGAAGCATTAGCTGTGTGCAGAAGCATTAGCTGTGTGCAGAAGCATTACCTGTGTGCAGAAGCATTACCTGTGTGCAGAAGCATTAGCTGTGTGCAGAAGCATTACCTGTGTGCAGAAGCATTACCTGTGTGCAGAAGCATTACCTGTGTGCAGAAGCATTAGCTGTGTGTAGAAGCATTACCTGTGTGCAGAAGCATTACCTGTGCGTAGAAGCATTAGCTGTGTGCAGAAGCATTACCTGTGTGTAGAAGCATTACCTGTGTGCAGAAGCATTACCTGTGCGTAGAAGCATTAGCTGTGTGCAGAAGCATTACCTGTGTGCAGAAGCATTACCTGTGTGCAGAAGCATTACCTGTGTGCAGAAGCACTAGCTGTGTGCAGAAGCATTACCTGTGTGCAGAAGCATTAGCTGTGTGTAGAAGCATTACCTGTGTGCAGAAGCATTAGCTGTGTGTAGAAGCATTACCTGTGTGCAGAAGCATTACCTGTGTGTAGAAGCATTAGCTGTGCGCAGAAGCATTAGCTGTGTATAGAAGCATTAGCTGTGTGTAGAAGCATTAGCTGTGTGTAGAAGCATTAGCTGTGTGTAGAAGCATTAGCTGTGTGCAGAAGCATTAGCTGTGTATAGAAGCATTAGCTGTGTATAGAAGCATTAGCTGTGTGTAGAAGCATTAGCTGTGTATAGAAGCATTAGCTGTGTGTAGAAGCATTAGCTGTGTGTAGAAGCATTACCTGTGTGCAGAAGCATTACCTGTGTGCAGAAGCATTAGCTGTGTGCAGAAGCATTAGCTGTGTATAGAAGCATTAGCTGTGTGCAGAAGCATTACCTGTGTATAGAAGCATTAGCTGTATGCAGAAGCATTAGATGTGTGTATAAGCAATAGCTTTGTGCAGAAGCATTAGCTGTGTGCAGAAGCATTAGCTATGTATAGAAGCATTAGCTGTGTGCAGAAGCATTAGCTGTGTGTAAAAGCATTAGCTGTGTGTAGAAGCATTAGCTGTGTGTAGAAGCATTAGCTGTGTGTAGAAGCATTAGCTGTATGCGGAAACATTAGCTGTGTGAAGCAGCATTAGCTGTGTGTAGAAGCATTAGCTGTGTATAGAAGCATTAGCTGTATGCAGAAACATTAGCTGTGTGAAGAAGCATTAGCTGTGTGTAGAGGCATTAGCTGTGTGTAGAAGCATTAGCTGTGTCTAGAAGCATTAGCTGTGTCTAGAAGCATTAGCTGTGTCTAGAAGCATTAGCTGTGTGCAAAAGCATTAGCTGCGTGCAGAAGCATTAGGTGTGTCTAGAAGCATTAGCTGTGTCTAAAAGCATTAGCTGTGTCTAGAAGCATTAGCTGTGTCTAGAAGCATTAGCTGTGTCTAGAAGCATTAGCTGTGTGCAAAAGCATTAGCTGCGTGCAGAAGCATTAGCTGTGTCTAGAAGCATTAGCTGTGTCTAGAAGCATTAGCTGTGTCTAGAAGCATTAGCTGTGTGCAAAAGCATTAGCTGCGTGCAGAAGCATTAGCTGTGTCTAGAAGCATTAGCTGTGTCTAGAAGCATTAGCTGTGTCTAGAAGCATTAGCTGTGTCTAGAAGCATTAGCTGTGTGCAGAAGCATTAGCTGTGTCTAGAAGCATTAGCTGTGTCTAGAAGCATTAGCTGTGTCTAAAAGCATTAGTTGTGTCTAGAAGCATTAGCTGTGTCTAAAAGCATTAGCTGTGTCTAGAAGCATTAGCTGTGTCTAGAAGCATTAGTTGTGTCTAGAAGCATTAGCTGTGTCTAGAAGCATTAGCTGTGTCTAGAAGCATTAGCTGTGACTAGAAGCATTAGCTGTGACTAGAAGCATTAGCTGTGTCTAGAAGCATTAGCTGTGACTAGAAGCATTAGCTGTGACTAGAAGCATTAGCTGTGTCTAGAAGCATTAGCTGTGTCTAAAAGCATTAGTTGTGTCGAAGCATTTGCTGTGTCTAAAAGCATTAGCTGTGTCTAGAAGCATTAGCTGTGTCTAAAAGCATTAGTTGTGTCTAGAAGCATTAGCTGTGTCTAAAAGCATTAGCTGTGTCTAGAAGCATTAGCTGTGTCTAGAAGCATTAGTTGTGTCTAGAAGCATTAGCTGTGTCTAGAAGCATTAGCTGTGTCGATGGAGAGGATTTAATGTTTTTCTTTTAGCATTTGTTTAAATGGTTCTGATTTTCTCTTATCCTTTTTATTTCTCTGTATATGTTTGTCGTATATTTTTTGCAAGATTTTGTGCATCATATACTGAATGTAAGTGTATGTGTACTCACCTAATTGTGGTTACTGATGTCGAGACTCGGCTCCTGGCCCCGCCTTTTCACTGGTCTCTACTAGCTCCTCTCCCTGTGTTTGTTTGTGTGTGTGTGTGTGTGTGTGTGTGTGTGTGTGTGTGTGTGTGTGTGTGTGTGTGTGTGTGTGTGTGTGTATGATAAAAATTATCTGTTTTTGTATTTCTGTACAACAAAGGTTTTAACTACTACACCGACGGCTACTTCTAAATACACATTTAACTACTATAGATACAACACGTTCTACAGTTAATATTATCGTAATACAACAGCCACCACTGCTAGTAGAGCTGTTACTACTACTACTACTACTATTACTATTAAAATGAGAACCACTGCTATTTCTAGTACTCTTCTTAGGAAGAACTTCATATGTAACTACTATTGCAAATACAACCTGTAACTCATTCGTATAATGCATTTCGGATATGTCTTAGAATGTGTTGGTAAATGTGTTTTTTTAAGCCTGTGTCTTGGTATGTGTCTTGGTATGTATCTTGGTATGTATCTTGGTATGTATCTTGGTATGTAACTTGGTATGTAACTTGGTATGTAACTTGGTATGTAACTTGGTATGTGTCTTGGTATGTGTCTTGGTATGTAACTTGGTATGTAACTTGGTATGTAACTTGGTATGTAACTTGGTATGTATCTTGGTATGTAACTTGGTATGTAACTTGGTATGTAACTTGGTATGTATCTTGGTATGTATCTTGGTATGTGTCTTGGTATGTAACTTGGTATGTAACTTGGTATGTAACTTGGTATGTGTCTTGGTATGTATCTTGGTATGTAACTTGGTATGTAACTTGGTATGTAACTTGGTATGTAACTTGGTATGTAACTTGGTATGTAACTTGGTATGTAACTTGGTATGTAACTTGTAACTTGGTATGTATCTTGGTATGTAACTTGGTATGTAACTTGGTATGTGTCTTGGTATGTGTCTTGGTATGTATCTTGGTATGTAACTTGGTATGTGTCTCGGTATGTGTCTCGGTATGTGTCTCGGTATGTGTCTCGGTATGCGTCTTTGACAGGAATCTGAGAAAGTTTTGGGTCTACGCTAGGAAGAAGTGTTTGTGTATGGACATTTCCAGAGCTATAATGCATAATTATTATCCTTATTTATGGTCATAATTATCCAGGGAAGACATGGCCCTAATGAGCAGCAAGTCCAGCTAATGTGTTCTTAAATGGGGAGTTTAATGGGGTTTTCCCATTATCCTTGATGGGGGATGGGGAGAGAGAGGGGAGGTAATTGCCTAAGAGTGCATTTGTTGGAATATAATGGGTAGTGGTGTGGAATAAAACTGTGTGTGTGTGTGTGTGTGTGTGTGTGTGTGTGTGTGTGTGTGTGTGTGTGTGTGTGTGTGTGTGTGTGTGTGTGTGTGTGTGTGTTTGTGTGTTTTAGAGAGGATGGGGGAGGGGTGTTCCCTGAATGTGTTTCCTGCGAGTCCAGAGCGTACTGATGCTGCTACTGCTGCTGATGACATTACCAGTAATAATGGTACTTATGATCATGGAAAAAGAAAAAGATCATTGTATTTATGTTGGAAAGGCCTGTGAGAATTATGGTAATGATAATGGTGAATATGGTGCTTACGGTGGGGATAATGATGAGGATGGAGAAGACAGTGATGATCATACGTCTGACGTCGACCTTTATCGTATATGTAATAATTATGATGATTTTAATGATAGTGAGGTGAAGTACAAGCCATTAGTCTCTGATCTCCTCCAGCTTAGTGTAGATAGTATTATCAGAGCATTGTTATTGTATGTAAGTTTTCGTATATTCCAGTAATGAAGCTGATCACTTTGATTTGTCAGCGAACCATTGCAAATGCACTTTCATAAATGCCCAAAGACGACTAAGTATTTCCTACTTGCTATGGATCATATTTTCACAATTTTCTGGGCATTTTTAAGTTGTTTTTGGCTGAAAGAAAACTTTCATTTTGCCGAATAAGATGAACGAAAAGTTATGTAAGCAATAAACCAGCGAAAATCACTCCGAACACAACGGGATTAAGAAATTAAATCGATACGTATCTGGAATAGGTTCAGTAGTATATTAGGTTAACATAACTAATGTTATTTGTGAAAAGTTTAAGGTAATTTCTAAGTTACTTTTAGTGTAAAACTTAAAATTTTCATTTTTAAATGGAAAAAATATACCCTATTCAGGGCTGTTCGGTCATTTTTTATGGTATCTGTATCGGTTAGTTTTTAACTGATACCCAGATCATATTAAGTATTTTAGATTTTGCCGCGAAATGACTAGTTTATTGTGCACTCCATATCCATCCTGTGGACAGTAGCGCAAGAGCATATGGATACACAAAAGACCTAGGAACCAGGTCTTTTATCTGAAGTTTATCTATTACAAGCAAATTTATAGCTGCAGTTTATCTATTACAAGCAAATTTAGGAAATTGGCTTAAATATATCTGGTAGCTCATTTTCATTAATAACTTGACATGTCACATAGGTTATTATACTATCTCTATATTCCTTAAGAAGCGGACAATTAAGTATATAGTGCTCAAGATAATGATGATAAGGCTGGCCACATATTTTGCATTTGGTTTGATTCTCATGTGTGTGTGTGCAAAAATGTCAGAAGTACTTGCAACCAAGCATAAGCCTGGCCACTACAATGTAAGTCAGTCTCTTCATATTGCAAGTTGCTCCAGAAGCGTACTAATCTACTTAAATATTATAGTGGGTTATAGATCTACTCAGGCTTCTAACTGCATTCCTATAAAAATTAGTTTCATTATTTACTAATCTCATAATACTATTCCTAATGCTAGACACAGATATACCAAAGTTATATTCTACATTCTCCTCCAGGATACTTTCCTTAGCTAACGTATCATGAAAGAATAATCCAGTGTGTGATAGAATCCCTTTTTCCCGATAATAACAACAACAAAAAAAAAAGACAATTCCGTGACTGGAACGATACACAATAACCGCACATAGAAGCTGCTCTCATTGCTACCAGGCGTCGTACTTTTACTACCTCCCCTTTACTACTTCCTTCCAACTCTACTACCACCACTAAGACGACCTGCCTATATATACCCATCCTGCTTTCCTCCTCGTTAGTATGACTTTGTAAATGGTCCAAGTCAGACCGAAACGTCGTCGTAAGCTCCTCTTTTTCCTGGATTTTTTATTATCTATATCTGGCTTCTCCAATGAACATGTTATTAGTCATTATGTTAGTCAAGCGCCTTCAGTGATGACATAGAATCAGTAATAATTATGAAGTCAAGCTCTGTGTCATAAGTTAGCTTTAGCATCATTAGAACGGCGAACAATTCAGTTTGCAGAGTAGACGCCCAGTTGTTAATTATGGTTAAGTCAACAAGGTTCCTATTGTTCTTAACTAGGGAGGTGGTAACAAGAGCAGATGCAGCCCTGCCAGTAGAATCCTGCCTAACTCCATCAGTGTGCGTAACGTTTGATCAATTATTACTACTAGCTTGATGAGAAATTTCTTCCTGAGCATTGAATAGTGACGAACTTCTTAGGAGGGTCAACAGGTATGTGATATTAAATGAACACATTGTCCATGAAGGGGGTGAAATGCACTTGTCTACAGTGATACAGTTCGTACAAGTTATAAAACTTAATATAACTGCACGTTTTCACAGCCCATTTATATCTGTGTATTTCTAGACATTTAGTAATATTCATAGTTAATTTTTTAACATTCATTTAATATTCATAGTTCATTTTTTAACATTCTAATACCAACTACAGTGTTAATCCCAATAATCCTATCAATGATACTAGACACTAGCTCCTTCCTCATATTAAGAACCTTGGTAGATTTAGGACAGCCAAGAATAGCTCTGAGAGGTTCATTTTGCATTATCTCCAAGTGTCGGAGAGAACTTTCCCTAGCTAATATCAACATAGGAGCAGCATAATTAAGGACCTAACATAGGCTATGTACATCATTCTCACGATTCTCACATTAGCACCATAGTTAGGGTTGTAGCCAGCAACAGCTTTGAGACCATTTAGCCTATCTTTGCATTTCTTATTTAGTTGTGGTATAGTGGATTTATTGAAGGGTATATCCACACCAAGATATCTGTAAGGTTTAACTTAGGTAATGTTTTCAGTCTGCAAACAGGTGGGTGGAGCAAGTCGTTTGTTTGTTAATATCTGCTTTAAATGAAGATATGATGATGCCTAATCGATTGCAAATTGCCTTAACATCATTAAGAATGGTACTCATCATCTTACGACCTGTTGTATGAATCATGGTGTAATCAGCATAGCTTAGAGCTGCAATAAGGTCACAGTAAGCAGGTGTTATCACAATTTGCAGAACAACCACGGTGGTCGTTCTGCATAATTTTTATCTAAATGTTTAGGTGAGGCAGGCAGAGCATTTAGTAGAACAAAATAGCATACGGACATTTCTTTAGACTCGCTTCTAAAGCCTTAGTAGAGGACAGGTAGCCTATTATCCGACTGAGTAGGCTACCACCAACATTCATTTTGGATAGTTCATGGAGAATAGCGGTTCTGTTTGCGATAACAAATGCAAATTTTAGATCAAGAAATGTGGTAAAACTAGTAGAGGTGTGTGCAGTGAGAAATATGGAAATACAGTTCTGCACAATTTTTCCCTTTCATGAACCCACATTATTATTATTATTATTATTATTATTATTATAATCAAGGGGGAAGTGCTAAACCCGTAGGATTATACAGCGCCTTTGGGGGGATGGAAGGTATTCAGGGTTAATTCAGGGAACTGGAGCACAGATCCAGTTCCCTAGATCAAGAGCCCCTCACCAGCATCAAGGAACCTTCCCTGAGGGGTCATGAACCCACAGAGTTGGAAAAAGTTGGTGTCTGATTCTGTAGTATAGTTTGTTAAATATTATTATTTCAAAAGTTAAGGAGATTGGTCTAAATGTATCAGGCTGTTGGGGCTTAGGGATAGGCACAATGAGACTATTGGTCCAGGAAGTAGAAAGAACACCCTCAATGTAACTGAGATCACACAGTGCTAACAAAGGGTTCTGAGGATATCTTAAGTTATACCATCCTCTCCAGCAGCGGTTGTTCAACCGATTCGTTAATGCATTATCTAATTCATACACTGAAGAGGCAATCACTGTCATCAATATTTGGCTCATAAAATTAATCAATTTCAACCTTCCTTCAGAAGCACTAATAGTCTTTTTCCTGGTTATTTTATTTATACCTTTCCAAGCCAAACTTAAGGGGTGAACCTATTTAACTCATTAACAAACTACTCGCATTCCTGCTTCCTAAGTTCTTGCTTTCTATTCCTTACATTTATTAGTGCAACTTGGAACGTTCTCATTATTATTATAATCAAAAAGAAGCGCTAAGCCACAAGGGCTATACAGCGCTGCAGGGTAGGGAAGGAAGCGAGGGTATTGGATGGCAGAATGGAGGAGGGATGATCAGTAGGTTACAGAAAACAGCGGGGCAGGGGATAGTACGGGGGTAGAGGGTAGCAAGAGATTGAAGTAGAAAGGGCTGAAGGTATCAGAATTTGTGAAGTAAGTCAGTTGTTGTCAAAAAGTCAATGAGAGAGTCCGGATGAAAGGTGGGTCCATCAGCGAGAAGGGAAGGTAAAGAGAGAGTAGCGGAGCGAAGACGACGACAGAGGTAAATTCTGCGTGCTCGTTGATAAAGTGGGCAGTCCAACAGAATGTGGCTGACTGATAATGAAGCTTGGCAATTCTCACAGAGAGGAGCAGGACGCCTCTCCATGAGATATCCATGAGTAAGACGAGTATGGCCAATGCGAAGACGTAGACCAACGTTGTTGCCAACAGGTGTGAAGCTGGGAAGATATTGCAGCAAAATAGTCCGTAAATGGAATACCTCTATAAGAAACTGGTAGGTCATGTACTGCTGACCGCGCAGCAGTGTCTGCCTGTTCATTGCCCTGTACGTCAACATGACCAGGGACCCAACAAAAAACAATATCTTTATGCTTGGTAAAGATGCGGCATAGCCAAAGTTGAATACGGAGGACTAAGGGGTGAGGTGTATCAAATTTTTGTTTAGCCTGTAAAGCACTAAGGGAGTCTGAGACAACCACAAATGATGACAAAGGCATAGATGCAATACGGATAAGTGCTGTAAGGATGGCATACAATTCAGCAGTAAAAATACTAGCCGAAGATAGTAAATGCCCTTGTACGACGCTGTCCGGAAACACTGCTGCGAATCCTACGCCGTCAGAAGATTTAGAGCCATCTGTGTACACGGCAATGGCATGAGAATGAGAGTGAAAGTGGTCAAGAAAAAGAGAGCGGGAAGCGACCGTAGACAGTTGGGCTTTCGAGCAAGGGAGGGAGAAAGAACAGACTCGAACAGCTGGAACTTCCCAGGGGGGTAGGGAAAAGTGAGATGCTACATGTACATAGAAAGGTGGTAGTTGAAGAGAAGACAAGAGCGAATGAAGGCGAAGAGAGAAGGGACGGAGTAAACAGGGGCGGCGAACAAATAAAGAATGTCTACTAATATCAGTGACCATTCTATAAATGGAAGGATTGCGGAGATCATGAGAGCGTACATAGTAGCGCAGGCAATGGGCATCACGGCGATCGGATAAGGATGGAACATTCGCTTCTGTATAGAGGCTCTCGACAGGGGAAGAGCGAAAAGCACCAAGGCATAAACGTAATCCTTGGTGATGAATGGGGTTAAGGCTAGAGAGAGTAGTAGGAGATGCCGCTGAATAGATCTGGTCACCATAATCAAGTTTCGATAAAATAAGGGTGGAATGTAGGCGGAGGAGGGTTCGACGATCAGCTCCCCATGAAAGATGAGCAAGGGTTTTAAGAAGGTTCAGCCGGCTGTGACAAGTTGCCTTCAGAGAGGTAATGTGAGGTTTCCAGGATAACCTACGATCAAAGAGGAGGCCCAGAAACTTGACTGTATCACGTTCAGGGATACGGGAGCCATAGAGGTACAAAGGATGATCGGAGAAGACAGAGCGTCTAGTGAAAGTAATTTGGTGGGTTTTAGTGCTGGAAAATTTAAACCCACGTGTGGTGGCCCAATTGGAAACACGGTCTACTGCATGTTGGAGAGAAACTGTAATGAGGTGGCAGTCAGCGCCTGCACAGGCAATAGCGAAGTCATCAACATAGAGTGATGACCAAATATTTGATGGAAGACTAGAGGCCAAATCATTAATAGCAAGGAGAAAAAGTGTTGTGCTCAGAACACATCCCTGAGGGACACCTTCAGCTTGGATAAAGTCCGGGGAGAGCACATTATTAACTCGAACACGGAAATGCCTGTCAGTTAAAAAGTTCTTAAGGAAGGATGGTAGATTGCCTCGAAGGCCTAAGGAGTGGGCTTGGGCTAAAATATTATACCTCCAAGTTGTGTCATATGCCTTCTCAAGGTCAAAAAATATGGCAATAACTGAGTGGTTATTCGCAAAGGCATTACGAACATACGTATACAAGCGTAGTAAGGGGTCTATGGTAGAACGTCCCTTACGAAAGCCATATTGACGAGTGGAGAGACTGTTATGTGTCTCTAAATACCACACTAAACGTCTATTTACTAGGCATTCCATTACTTTGCAAACTGCACTGGTAAGAGCAATGGGACGATAGTGGGAGGTTTCATGTCCCGTAGTGCCTGGTTTGCGGAAAGGGAGAACAATGGCGGATTTCCACAGCTGTGGAAGAACTCCTTGTGACCAAATAAGATTGTAAAGGCGTAATAGGACTGCAAGGGCTGACTGATGTAAATGTTGTAGCATACGAATATGAATGTCGTCGGGCCCAGCTGCCGATGATCGGCAAGCTGAGAGTGTTGCCTCCAGTTCTTGAAGTGTAAAAGGCACATTATACTGTTCTTCTCTGAGAGAAGAAAAGTCCAAGGGTGCTAACTCTCTGGCAGACTTTGAGGAAAGAAATGAGGGGCATAGATGGAGTCCCTGAGAAATACGGACCAGATGATTGCCAATTTCATTGGCAACATCTAGTGGGTTTGCTATATCAACACCGGCAACCCGCAGAACAGGAGCAGGGTCAGGAGAATATTTACCACTCAGTTTTCGTACTTTTTTCCAGACTGCACTCATAGAGGAAGCAGAGGTGATGGTGGAGACATAATCTCGCCAGCAAGTGCGTTTAGCGTCACGGATGACACGGCGAGCGATCGCACGCTTCTGTTTAAAATCAAGGAGTCTCTGTGGTTCTATTGTACCGGTACCTGCCCCATGCAGCGCGTTTCAAACGTACTGCACGAGCACAAGCAGGAGACCACCAAGGCACGCATTTCTGAGAATGCCTGCCCGAAGTTTGGGGTATAGAATGAGAAGCTGCGGTTAAAACGGAGGACGAGAAGAGGTGTAAAAGCTCATCGATGGAGGACGAAGAAGGAACCTCTCTAAAAACAGTTAGGTGTGAGTAAAGGTTCCAATTTGCCCGATCAAATTGCCAGCATGGGATGCGAAGAGGTGGTGAATATGAAGGGGAAGTAAGAATGATTGGGAAATGATTGCTGTCATGTAAGTCCGGGAGAACAGACCAAGTGAAGTCTAATGCGGTGGAGGAAGAGCAGACTGAGAGATCGATGCAAGAGAGAGTATGAGTCCGAGAATCAAAATGGGTGTGCGTACCTGTATTTAAAACATGGAGGGGGTGGGTGGCAAGAAAAGCCTCTAACTGAATTCCACGGGAATCACAGTGAGACCCCCCCCCAGAGGAAATGGTGGGCATTAAAATCACCAAGTAACAGAATCGGTGGTGGTAATGACGAAACAAGGAAGGCAAAATCCGGAAGAGATAATGCCCGAGAAGGAGAGAGATATAAAGAACAGAGCGTATACCACATATGCAAGTGGATACGGGCTGCTGTGTAATGCAGTGAAGTACGAACAAATAGCTGATGGTACGGAATATCAGTGCGTAGAAGAAGGGCACTTTCATTAAAGGTCCCATCAGGAAAAGGATCTGAAGAATACAATAAATTATAGCCTGAGATGGGAGAGATAACAGCAGAGTGTAATTTTGGTTCCTGTAAGCAAACACCAACAGGGGCAAACTGGGAGAGTAACATCTGAAGCTCACTCCGATTACCCCTGAGGCCGCGTATATTCCACTGTAAATAGGCCATGATTGGCAATGATAAAGATACTTGAAATCCGCAGGTAAGGGTTCCTACGGACTAGAGGGGTTAGAAAAGTCCACATGCGGAGGCAGTGGAAAACGTTCAAGCAGCGAAGGAACGGTGCGCTGTGAAGAAAGGAGTTGCGCAGATGGAGGAGAGGAGAGAGAAGGAACAGAGGGTGGATCAGTGTCCATTGCTGGTTTGGTCTCTGCAATATATTCAGAGATTGCTTCAAGTGTTTCGGAATTCAGAGACGTCGTATGGGAGACAATATTGGAAATGGTAGGGGGAGGATGAGTAAAGATTGGAACTGTATTGGACTGTACCAAGGTAGGGGGGGGCGAAAGGGTGGAGGGAACTGGAGAAGCGTGGAAGGGGACAGAAGAGGCAGAAACCTGGGAGGTGGCAGAAGAGGAAGAAACCTGGGAGGGAACAGGGGAGGGAGGTACAGTACGAGGAGGGTGAACCTCTACACTTGTAACAGAGCCAGTGAGAGGGGGAGAACCAGGGACAGCGACAGGGAGGGTAAAATGAGGAGGTGGAAGATGGGTAGGAGGTGTTAACAGACCTTTTTTTGACTTTTGAGAAGTAGAGGGACGATTGGGAGGAGGTGTCATACGAGATCTCGTCGTTACTGAGGCTTGTGAGAGAGAACACGAAGAAGCGAGATCAGACTGAGGCGTTGAAGTAGGGACGTCTGAGCCGAGGACAGCAAAAGGATTAGATACAGGAGTGACTATGGGAGAGGTAACCACAGAGGTGGGTGTAGAAGATGGGATACCAGAAGTGGGGGGACGTTTTGAAACACGGGAATAAGAAACACGTGGGAGTCTCTCTTGGAGGCGGAGATGAGAAACTGCCATGGCATAAGGGAGACCTTCTGTCTCTTTGAGGTAACGGATTTCCCGCTCGTTTAAATAGACTTGACAACGGCGAGAGTACGAAGGGTGAGCCTCATAACAGTTAAGGCAAGAGGGAGATCGATTGCAAGACATATGAGAATGGTCATCGGCACCACAGACTGGGGATTCGGCGATAGATCTGCAATATTTCGCTGGATGGCCAAATCGCCAGCAATTTCTACACTGTTGCGGTGTAGGGATCACCTTTCGGACTTGTAACCGATGTCCTGCTATATAAACTGAGGATGGGAGTTCTCGGCTGTCAAAAGTTAAACGAGCCACATTGCTAGGGTATCGTCTCCACCCGCGGGCAGGAAGAACATAAGTGTCTACCTTGAGGATTGGGAGATCTTGGAGTTTCAGCTGTTCAAGAATGTCAGTGCCACATGTCTGGAAATTTTGTTGAACTATGGTATGGGGCAGAATGATGGTACCACTACAAGAATTGAGGGAATGATGTTTTTCAAGAGCGACAGGAACAGTATCGATATGGGAAAGATGAGAGAGCTCATGAGCCTGGGTAGCATTCTGTACGGTGATGATGCGCATACCGCTCTTAAGAGCATGAAAAGAAATATCTTTACCAACATGGCGTAGGAAATATAGGCAGTAGAGGAAGTCGGTCGTAAAGTGAAGAATTTAGTCCATTGTTCAGTCTGAAACTGAGCGTGGAAAGGTAGTGAAGGATGTGCCGATCGTTTCTGAGAAGAATGAGAAGGTGGAGAAGTATCATCAGCAGGTAATTGTCGTTGGCGTTTAGGCGTGGGACCAGAGTTGGTACGACGTGGAACGGGTCGGCGATTTGAAAATTGCCGCACCGTAGAGGGAGAGGCCGGAAGCATAGTCAGAGGAGAGCGAAGGTCCGATAAATCGAAGGAGTCAGTCGAGGCCTCAGTACCTGAAGCGGGTGAGGAAACAGCACCGGCAAGAGGTACAGAGGCATGAGGAGTGTCTGAAGAGTGGTCCAAAGACGAGGCGGGGTCAGAACGGGGTGCGGTATCAAGAAGGGGCCCGGGGGTAGGAGGTTCATGGACTAGGGCTGCCATGGTTAGGTTACTTCTTTCTTTTTGTTTTTAAGAAAAAAAAGAAAGAAGAAAATAAAAATAAAAAAAGAATAAAAAAAAAAGGGGGACCGGGGAGGGATAGTTCCTAGGAGGAATGAAAGGGCCAGAAATCTCCCTCCACGCCCAAGAGGACCTCAGCACCGCAAGTAGCGCAGATGCAGCATGGAACCCATGCCATACCCTACCCATCATGCTAGTAAACTAACAATCCGGGATAGCAACCTCACATCTGCCGAGCTACCTCGGTGGACAAAAGAGAGGGCGGCCGGATATCTGCCACAAAGCATACCTCCTTCGGCCACCACCCCCGGAATCCGAAAGGTGGCTTCCAGAGATACACCCGTCGCCCGAAAGACACCCAAAGCTACTCCGGGATACCGGAGAGGGATCGGGACATCCCCAGGCGATCCAGATTCCACGGCAAACTACGCCACCGCCAAGAACCTCAACAGAATGGGATGGACCCCGGTATCCTTTCCCCTACCTAGGAACTAGCGCGCCTGTGGGAGAAATCCCAAAGGCCGAAAAGAGGAAGGGCAAAAGGGAGGGGTGGGGAGGAGGAGGAGGAAAGGAAAAAGGGGAGGATGGGGAGGATGGGATAGGGGAGGGGAGATTGGGGGGTAATTAGGTTCGGTCTGAGGAAGAAGACCGACAGGTCTAATTCCTCAGACCAAGAGCCTCTTCACCACGCCAAGGAGCCCCCCTTGAATAGGGGAACGTTCTCAGCAGGTCTGGGGTTAGACATTCACTGTACGCTTCACTAATCCTCCTAGCTGCTGCATGTGTTAAATTGCGTAGTTGAGGATCATTACAGTACAGTATTTGTTGCTATTTATGGTGGAAGATTGATTTCGTCTTTTTCTGTTTACTTCATCTGTGAATACATTCTCAATAGTGGCAACTAAATCATAACTGAATTTTTGTGAGCCAGTGGGCACGTAATTCTTATATTGTTTTCCAAGTGGTTAATGAAGTTATCTCTGTGTTCTGGGTTAAGACTGAGTTTTCTCCTTCTGTATTTAGCTTCTTAATTCCTGGAGATATGATCAAGATTAACAGTTGTGTGGCTAGTCATGACAGTCATGCATCGTTTATGATACATTAAATCCAAAGCAGAGATTAAGTATGCCACCATGTATGTGAGTAGGCTCAGTAGTACGCACGATTCGAACATTATCATGCTTATTTAGAAATTTCATTAGTTTACTGTATTTGCTTCAGTGTTTATGAGACCCCTTAGGATTTGTATTATTGTTATAATCAAAAAGAAGCGCTAAGCCACAAGGGCTATACAGCATTAGGATTTGTAGCCCTGAATTCAGTGAGTGGGGGAATTGTTTCTAACGTAAAATATCCACGCATATTTATTGATAAAGCTTTTTGTAAAGCTAAAAGACAGCATTCTACAAAACAGAGCATAACACCTAGTGTAAAACTGATTATTTGTTGGGTTTACCGTATAATGAAAAATCTCACCACTCAACGTTTTAGTCAGAGTTTTGTCATGTCACACAAAGTGAAATTATGAGTGTCATGTCACGCATAGCTTAAATTTCTCACAATTCTGTGAATTATAAATGAATATAATTTATATGACCCTGAAGTACTATTCATATTAAAATCAATACTTTATTTTTATGAAACTTGATTCGATATTATATATATATATATATATATATATATATATATATATATATATATATATATATATATATATATATATATATATATATATATATATATATATATATATAATAACGGGGGTGGTAGAAGAAAATATTCAAAGAGCTCCGGGAAGAACCTTGAGTTTTCCCTGAGGATGAGGGTCCCCATTCCAGCTGTAGAGGTGGTACTTCCCTACATATTTTTTTTTTTTTTTATAATTACGTTATATATCTAATCTTGTATACGGGAGAAAGACAGACAGAAGAGAGAGAGAGAGAGAGAGAGAGAGAGAGAGAGAGAGAGAGAGAGAGAGAGAGAGAGAGAGAGAGAGAGAGAGAGAGAGAGAGAGAGAGAGAGAGTTATCAAAATGTAAATTACATTAAAGAATTAGAAAATTAAGTATTTTGGATTTGTTCTACACTGACTTGAAGTTACTTGTAACTTTTGGGTTCGGCCTGTCGAAGAAGCTTTTCATAACCTTACTGTAATTATACCCTACTCGATAAACCTGTCTGCTTGTCCTCACTGAGGCAACATTTTATGTATTCTTTTTCTTGATCCAGAAATCTAAACTTGCAACCTCCTGTAGCTTCTGAGAACAAGCTTGACACTAGTTACTTTTTGACTCTTGTAAGACAGCGGCAGAAATATTTGTGTGTGGCATAGTCTAAACATAGGGCTCTATTTATCACTTGGGTGCCATGAATTCGAGACTTGCTCTAATCTTCCCATGTCCCTTTGATTTTTACTGTAGGACTAGTTTCTTCAAGTTGCCGGAAGAATCTTGGACGTTGCTCTAATTTTCACGTTACCTGACAGGAGACTGACAAAGAAACAAGTGAAATCCAAGTGACAGGAGACCCAACAGTCTTTGCTGAGAACAAAATGCAACCTTGTAGCTGACTCTAGTTCTACCTAAATAATTGGGATTAGGATATAGTTCTCTCATAGCTTTCTTTCCAGCCAACCTGCAGGTTTGAAAACAGTGATGAAAATGTTCTATGATATTTGGAAAAAATGAGCCTGGATTTTTGAAGAAAAGGAGTAAGCAAAATTTGGTTACTGCTACTAGAACTACCAAAAATAACGGAGAAGATTTGACTCAAGGAATGCCTAATAGAAAGTAAAATGAAGTGTCTGCAAAGGGGAACAGAAATGGTGATGCATGACAAATGGGGTTCCACAAGGATCGGTTCTGCGATCAATTCTCTTCCTAATATGAGTTATGTATCTGTTTCCAGATGATGCAAAACTAAGGCGGAGAATAAAAGCAGTGGAAAACATGGCAAGGCTATGAACTGAGCTAGACAAGCTTCTGGATTTGTTTGATAACTGGTTATTGGAATTCAATACAAGTAAACAGTTTTGAAAGTTAGGGATGGCAAAGCAGACCATAAATGGAGTACAGCATCAGGGGATAAATGTTACAAGACTAGCAAGCTTAACACTTGAGGCGAATATTAATCAAATAATCTTTACAGCACATGGGCGTTTGGAAAATCTAAGATTAGCATGTATAAAATCCAGCAGAGTCATTCAGCACGCTATATATGATATTTATCAGACCCTCTGAGTGTGCAGCACGAACATGAAATCCACATCAAATTAAACGTGTTAAAAAACTGGAAAAATAATGCCGAGGTTGGAAACAAGAATAACCCCATAGAAAACGGGGGATGAGAAGAGAAGAACCAGGTATGTCATGATAACGAGGAAATGACACGGTGAAAAGCAGACAGGAAACAGGTAATCGAGAACTGAGCTGAAAGTTAACAGCGCAGGCGAATCATGGTGATGTCAGAAATGTTGTTTTCAGCCATATAGTAATTAGGAAGTGAAATGGCCTGGATAACGAACGGGTAGAGGCAAGCCGTATACATTTGTTTGTTAAGAATAGGTCTGATAGGGTACACACTGCTAGGAGTGAACTCTGCTGCAGCCAGCATAAGCTGCGGGATAAGGATGAATCACAGACTTGACTTCTGCAATAAGAAATGGCAAATACACACATGCATACACACACTCGCTAAAAAACACGCACACACAGGCACGCACACACACACACACGCACACACACACACACACACAAACACACTCATAAACACAGACACACAAACACACACAAACACAAACACGCACACGAACAAGCAAAAACGCACACAAACACCACTCACACACACACAAACACACAAACACTCACAAACACACACACACACACACACACACACACACACACACACAACAGGCCTAGTGTCTAATCGACATGTGCCTAGGACAAAATGGTAACTAACACCTACACACACACAACAGGCCTAGTGTCTAATCGACATGTGCCTAGGACAAAATGGTAACACACACACACACACACACACACACACACACACACACACACAGTGATCGATTACAGAACCCCACTCACTGAGCTAACCTACACACACGATCACTCATCACACAAAATGGGCTGAACGAATCCGCCAGAGGAGACGTAAGCTTGGCCCGGGTGGGGGAGGAGTGTCGATAATGGAGAAAGTTACACACGCTCGTCAATGTAAACGATCCCTGATGAATAAAGTTTTGGATATCATCTTCGAGTGTAGTTCGGGAGTTCAGAGTTTTGGGGCGTGGATATGGGAAAGGGTGTGGATGTGGGCATGGATGTCGAATTGGGCAGGTGTTTGTCCGTGACCCAGCCACCACAAAGCCATCACGTCAAATCATCGCTCTCAGCAAACTACTACATTAGATTAGTACAGCAGTTGCTAATGAGATGTATCCATCTGGCAGGGTGCGGTCTGTGCTTTTCAATTATTGTAAAGAGTAACGACCCCAATAAACAATGGAAGTGCTGTATAACTGACGCATGTTAGAGATAGGGTCAACTGTGCGTGAAATATAGTGAAAAATGCCTGAAAACATGAGTGAGGGGGCCAACACATAGGAACAAAACATTATTATATTCATGGGGAAGTGCTAAACCCGTAGGATTATACACCTCATGTGGTAGTGGGGATGGAAGGTATTCAGGCTCAATTCAGGGAAATGGAGCACAGATCCAATTCCCTAGATCAAGAGCCCCTCACAAGCATCAAGGAACCTCCCTTGAGGAGAACAAACTAATAAACAAATCACATCAACAACTGGAGCTCTACGATAAAGTAACAAAAGTAAGGCAGGAGAGAGAGGGATGGGTAGATTGTATTTTCTTACTGTAGTAAGATTTTTGACACAGTACCGCAAGAGTCTGGTACAAAAGCTAGAGGAGAAGGGAGGAATAACATGGAAATCACTACAGCGGATCAAGACATGTCTGACAGGAAGGAAATGGGTGATGATCCTTGAAGAGATGTTAGAATGTGTACATTAGGGTTATAATTTTTTTACAACGTAATATTCCTGTACCTTAATCAGATGAACTTTTGCCTAAAAGCAAAGAAATGACCTTTCATTTCAATATCTTTTTAGAAAATGTCACCTCAAAATTTAAAAAAAAAGAGTAACGACAAATAACTTGAATGCATATTGCGCGTAATATTAATAACGAATAAAACAGTTTACAGCATCATTATCAAGTTTGTACATATATTACTACTTACTGCCTAGAATAAGCCGAAGTTGGTTTGTTTTTGTTTCTGCAGGCAACATACAGTTCCTGCATAACTTTCAGCACACTGATTACTTCTTGGTATATTGAATGCAGACAGCTCCTGCTTCCAGTGATTTTTCAATGAGTTCAGTGCTTTTTTGTAAGGTTTCAATATTTCTGACAAATTCTTGAAGTCATTCTCAACGTACATCTGATCAATAAACCAATAATCTTCCCAGGTGTGTGAAATTAATCAGCATATCTTCTCCAAAGTCTTCCAACTTGTAGGTATAAGAATGAATGCAAGAATAGCTAGAATGGCTCTTGAATTCCACCTCACATTGCTGATGTTTGGAATTTTCTGAAAGTTAATCAAAGGAAAGTGTCCTTTTTCTTCAAAGAATCTAAACACTCGTGTTATATGGTACAAAAACTTTCTATCATCTATCCATCCTGATTTGTGGAGGATCTTTTCTGTTCCATTAATAAACTGTGCCTTTAGTTCCTCGTAATTCTTCACCAGTTGGGATACAAATGGATACTCCATGTTTGGAGAACTGGTTTTAGCACCAAGATTTTCATCCATTATCAAACGGAGAATCCTGTCCAGAACGTGATGCTGACAACTGATAAATTGTGGAGCTCCGCTCTTTTTTCCTGTGTTAACGTTAGGCTATACCTGTAAATATATTGTCAGACAAGCGGTGCTCACTGATACACCCCTCTGTCATATACTACAATGAGAAAATGTTAATTGCAGACGCCAGTATACAGAGTTACCAATTAGTAATATTCAGAGTTGCTACTTATGATTAGTAACGTGAATATATGGTGATTAGTATTTTTCGTCAATTTGAGTTGCCAATTAGTACTTTCCTGAGTTGCTACTTATGAGTAGTAACGCAGTTATATGGTGATTCAGTTTTTATTAAGGGATGACCTCTTTTGAAAACTGAGAGGAATTAGGGATTTCTTCACTGTTTTTAAACAAAAGTACATTGATTTATGACACGTTTCATTTCGAAAAAAAGTACAAAAGTTATACCCCTAGAGTGCGCATGACGACTGGGGGTTACGCAGGTATCCATACTTGAGCTGGTGCTGTTTCTTGTATTCGTAAATAACATGAAAGAAGGGACAGTCAGAGGTGGTGTAAACCTTGATAATAGATACCGACAAGTGGTTTAGAAAAACATGTAACCAAACACTAGGAATCACAGGTGTTCCTGTTTGCAGATGACGTGAAACTAAGGAGAATACACAGACGTAGACCAGGAAAGGCTACAAGTGAACCTGGACAGCCTGGGTTGACAAATGGTTCCTGGAGTTTTAACCCCACCCAATGCAAATTTATAATGTTTGGGGAAGGGCAAAGAAGACCTCAGAGGTAGTACAGGCTCGGGGAGGGGGGACGCAAAGGCTGTAAACCTCACTCAAGGACCCTGGGGTGAGTATTATACCGAACATATTACATGATGCGCATGTCAACCAAATAACTGCTGCAGCAAATGAGCGTCTGACAAATTTAAGAATAGCTTTTCGACATCTAAATAAGGAGTCGCTTTAACGTTGTTCACCCTGTACGTGGGGCTCATATTGGAGTATGCAGCACCAGTATGGAACCAACACCTAATTAAGCATACCAAGAAATTAGAGAAAGTGTAGAAGTTAACAACACGCCTAGTCCCTGTGAGGAGAGATTATTATTATTATAATCAAGGGGGAAGCGCTAAACCCGGAGGATTATACAGCGCCTGGGGGGGATGTGGAAGGCATTCAGGCTTAATTCGGGGAACTGGAGCACAGATCCAATTCCCTAAATCAAGAGCCCCTCACCAACATCAAGGAACCTTCCTTGAGGGGGAGGAGAGATTAGGCAAACTCAAAAGGATACTGGAGGACAAGAGGGTTAGTGGGGATATGATAATGTTCAGAATACTGTGAAAAATTGACAGGGTGAATGCAGATTGTTCGAGATGGGAAACGAACACGTGGGCACAGCTGGAAGTTGAAAACTCTGGTAAGTCATAGGGGACGTAAGAATTTCTTTAGCCTTAGAGCAGTCAGAAAGTGGACCAAAATGCAGAGAGAAATGGTAGAGGCAGGATCCATACATAACTTTAAGAAAAGGCACGAGAGAGGCCGGGAGAAAGTGAACTTCGTAGCGACCAGCAAAGCGGAAAAACGGGGCCAGGAGCTGTATCTCGACCCCTACAACCACGTATTGGTAAAACACAAAAAGTCTCTCCTACAAAACAATTCTGGGTAAAAGTTACTTTTAGATGTTTTGATTAACTATTCTAATGTAGATTCGCCCGTATAATCGCCCGGCCCGAGCCTTTTCCAAGAGGTGGCCCGGCCTTGGCTCCCTGTCAAGGGAGTGTCTCAAATGTCTACCATGGGAGGAAGTACAAGTACCTCCTCTTCTTCTGGGACTATCTGTCCCCAGGCCTAGCCCCTTTCCCCGCCCCCAAGGGGCTCGGAGGGAGAAGCTAGGCACACTGGATTGCCAAAAAACCCGCCCATACTGGGCTCGAAGGGTGTGGCAACTGCATAGGAGCAGACGATGTCAGGAGGTGCAAAGGCAGCATTCACTAAAAGATCCTTTTGGAGCCACACCCCTTCTTTGGGCATTAACCCCGAGCGCTGGGGAACCTGAACAATGCCTCTTGCTATGTGTGTTACTACTTCTACTACTACACTTGTCCGTTGCACTCTCTTGAATTAACTTATGATGAGAAACATGATGTTACAATGCTGCTACCTACCTACCTACCTATTTACTATGGAAACAGAGGTTACGGTTGAGCAGTGCGTGTTCGCTTTACAAATAGTTATTTATTATAAAAAAAGTTTATATGTTAATCCAGGGAAGATAGTGATTTTTTTTTTTTTTGAGGGCGAATGTTAAACTGATTGGTAATGAAGTGATATTTTGGTGAAATAATTGTGAATACGTTCTAAAAAACAACATACTAAACATCCTGACTATTGCATTGTGAGTTTTCAAGTCCCACTGAAAAAAAAAATGCCAACTATCTGTGGATTTAATATTTTTTTTCCTCGCTTACCACTGGCTTTCTGGAGACGAAGTGAATAAGAAAACTTAAAAGTTTGCAGTTCTGCACACCTATATTTGAAGTTTTGTTATTTTTAATACTTTCAGAGATAAAAACATTTCATTACCACAATAGCTACGCCCCTCGACTCGTATATTTTGTAGCGTTGCTTAATGTTCAGGTGGCAAAAGGCATAAATGTAATGTCTGCTTTCTCTCGGTCGTTAAAGTACGAGACTAATTTTCTTACTTAAATTAAAAACCCAGAATCAGAGACAAAGCAAAGTATTGAAATATACTGACACTGGAAGAGAGCAAGTTATAAAGAAAATAATATTTATAATACTGAAAATTGGAGTACTGTGTGATTTGTGTGATGAAAGCTATGAAGTCACTGTCGTGGGCTGTATTCTTATAGTGTGTAGAGAGCCAGTGAAAGATCTGAAGATCGTAAATAGAGTCCGTAGAAACGTAAGAGCAACTGAAGACTGGAGGAAGGATTATACAACCAAAGATAAAGTTAGAGCTAAAGCAGGGAACGATTTGAGGGTATTGCCGAGATTGTAAATTTGGCATCTCCAATAAATGAGACAGAGAGAGAGAGATGCTAATCTTGTATTTTATTTAAAGACATGCTGCCTTTTTAGTTCAGAAGTATATAGTTAAAGCTCAGAAAATAATAGGCCGATGCATTGGAGTGTTTGGAATTTAGGGTTCACAGAATGTACTGAATAAAATGATGGACTGACCACATCGACTCAAGGTTGAGGGACTGATTACCTCATTCTCCTCCTGTTCTTCAAGTTTATCCTTTGTATGGACTGATGAAGCCACTGTGTGGCGAAACGTATCCTCAATAAAGATACCCAAGAGTTGCACATGTGTCTAATTTAACAATCAGTCAGGATGTTTGGCGAGTTATTTAGCAACGCTTCCACATTAATGCTACTCATTTTAATTTCACTATGAATTGCTTAAAAATCTAATTTATTCGATATATTAAGCCATCTTTTGGACATTTTTATTAAGTAATAAACGCCAATATATATTTTTTAGGTCTAGGATTTGTATGTAATTTCTGTTAATATAGAGCGTAATATAACATCATAAAACAGTTTTATAAGTGTAAAGTGTTTTATGCTAGTTATCCCAGGGATACCTAGCAGTGGACTGTATACGTCTTTCTTACAAATTGTGACAACACTGTCATGACAGTGTTGCCTGTTAAGTGTTTTGTTCATACTATTCTGGTGTTATGGACCCACTTTTCCTGCCCCCCCCCCCCCCCAAAAAAAAATGGTTATAATCATAACCATAATTTTTAAAAGGGTGGACCGATAAGGCAGCGGAAGGTCTCAGTCAGATGACCAAAAGCTCCAGCTGCAGGTCATCATATATTATTATTATTATTATAATCAAAAAGAAGCGCTAAGCCACAAGGGCTATACAGCGCTGCAGGGCAGGAAGGAAGCGAGGGCATCAGGTGGTAAAAGGGAGGTGAATGAGTAATAGGTTACGGATAACAGCGGAGCAGTGGATGGTGAAAGAGTAGAGGGCAGCAAGAGACTGAGCTAGAAAGGGCTGAGGGGAGTGCGTAAGGTATCATCATCAGAGTTTGTGGAGTAAATCAGTCGTTGTCAAGAAGTCAATGAGAGAGTCAGGATTAAAGGAGGGTCCATCAGCAAGAAGGGAAGGTAGAGAGAGAGTAGTAGAACGAAGACGGCGTTGGAGGTAAATTCTGCGTGCTCGTTGATAGAGAGGGCAGTCTAACAGAATGTGGCTAATCGATACTGGAACTTGACACCGCTCACAGAGAGGTACAGGGTGCCTCTCCATGAGATACCCGTGAGTAGGACGAGTGTGGCCAATGCGAAGACGGGAGAGAGTGGTCTCCCAGGTCATCATATAAGAACATAAGAAATTAGGAACACTGCAGCAGGCCTACTGACCCGTGCGAAGCAAGTCCATGGCACCCTCCGGCATAGCCCAATGACCCACTTAGTCAGGTCACAACTTGTCCTGTTTCCTGACAAACTTAACCTTTCCCTGAGCACTGATAAGTACCACTCATCCCGCTTTTCCTTGTAATGTGTCAAAGGCTTCGTCAGTAGTACTTTTCATGGCTTGACCGCCTCGTTCTGCTACCAGCAAATCCATTTTCTCATGCATTTGCATTTGACCAGGAGCACGCCATTGTTCATATTTATGAGGCTATGTGGTTAAAGCAGCGCCTTTATCGGGAAAAAAATCGGCAGAGGTTTCACTCAAAAGACGTAAACCAAGTTTACGTCACTCAAAAGACGCAAACAAAGTAACTCCATGAGTTCAATCAAGAATTTATCAATATCTGGCATAATAAAGGACAATGGCGTGCAGAGGGGGTAGGCGAAGGGGCGGTGGCCCCGGGCATCCAAATGGAGGGGGGCATCCAATTTGAGAGGAAATAAAATAGTGATGTAAGATAATAATTTTCAAGGACTCAGTGACCGATTTTCATTTCTTCTGAACTTCAATTCAGTAGTAATTCAAGATGAACAAGAAAAAGAGAAATTAAAAAAGGAATGTTCAGACTGCAAATTATGATAATGATGTAGCAGCCATTCAGTTATATGACGAAATTATTGATTTTGTGATGCTCCTTATAGCTGGAGGGAATAGAATTCCCCCTGGTGGTAAAGATGCTCTGGAGTCTTTACTGCAGTATGGGAGGGATGTCTTTACGATGCTGTGGGTTTCATATAGATTACTGCTTACAATCACATGTTTAATCGCAAGTTGTGAAAGGTCATTTTCAAAACAAAACTAATTATAACATATCTGAGGTCTTGAATGTCACAGGAGCGACTGACTAACCTGGCTTTGATAAGCAGTGAAAAAGAATTTCTCACAGCTGATGTAAAAAGTGAAGCAGTTTACGTGTTTTCTGACAGAAGGAATCATTTGGGGAAACAACTTAATAAATTTGGTTGATTTATATTTAAATAGAATAAAGTGTTTATTTCATGTTTCATCTGTGTTTACATATTCAAAATATCCCCCTTTCTCATAATATTTCTCAGTACTAGGCCTTATATTTGAGTCTTTGGAGTATATAATCAAGGAGTTGGCCCCGGGCATCGCCAGACCTCTGCACTCCACTGCTCAAGTCTAAGACACTATCAGAAAGGTTTGAATGCGATGGTTTCAGAATATCTTAAGTTAACATTCAATTCTCCGTGAACCCGTGGTGAGCGTTGAACCTAAATTAGACAATCATTAACTGATTACTCAGCAGCCTGACCATATATACAATTTCCTAAAAAAAAAAAATAATTTTTATTAGGCGAATATATTTTGAAGTCTGGGTGAGAGCAAATACTGGTATTACTTGAAAACACATCCGGAAGACCGACAATACATAAGTAACTGAATTATAATAAGCCATTATTATGTCTATGAATTTTGACAAAACGCAGTTGTCATGCCTTCAGAATCCCTTATTTTATTAAAACTGATTCTTTTTTTTTTGTAGGCTTGGGGCTCTGCTGTTTATATGAAGCTACACCCCGTTCTTGGGGCTGCGTAGAGCCAGAGAGAAAAAGCATAGACTGATTTACAACTCAAAATCAAAGCTAACTTCGTTACACCAAAAAATATGGACTCCTGGTAAGCCCTACCGAGAGCTACTTAGTCACTACGTTGTAATGTTAAGAGATAACAAAACATACGCTTACTAACTCAAGCAGTTAGAGTAGCACAGTGTGCGACGCAAGTTAGCAACATAACTCAGTTCTAACACGGAAGATTTGAAGCGAATCAGATAAGGCCGTCACTAGTCGATATGCGAAACGTAGTAACCCAATTTCTCTAATATAATGTCAACTTATGAAGCACCAACTTTAAAGCTAAACTGAAGGTTTCTCTTACCACAAATACACCAGGATCCTAAAATACACAAGCACAGTAGGCTTGAGGGCGCTAAGAGGTTGCCTTATGTTATGAGCTTAGAAGTGATGTAGTTAATCGAATGCGATACACAGAATTTGTCAGAAAGGAGAATTTAAATTTTCTCAATTTCTCCCAGACAAAAGGGAAATTTGACCAAAATGAATACACAGGTCAAAATAAATACAACTTTTTAGTAAGACTGACCAGCTTAAAAGCAAGTACAGTAAGTTTTACAGTGGTTATTTAAGCTTTACGTATATGTAATGAGTTTTCAGTCGTCTTGAGGGAACACAAATGTTAAAGGTACATAGAAATACTTCATGTAGCTGTAACATGGAAAGCCCAATAATGTCAAACACTGAATTATTTCTGACCAGAAGAGGCTTTCTCTAATTATCTCACCGAAACTAAGTAATAAAATTTAAAGTGGTTATTTATAATCCACACAACCTAAAAACCAAAAGAAAACTCCCTTTGAGTAAAGTACATCCGAACCAAAAATTTTAATTATTAAAGCTGACTAAGATACATTTTCCAGGTAACAAGAATGAAAAAAATTGTACCTACCCAGCCTATACCTATAAAACATTTCATTCATTTCCTACGAAGCAACAGCCATTGAAGACTGATGCCGTTCACAATGCTTTCATTTTAATCAGATGAAACAATTTATATGAGTCGTATAGCGCCTTTGGAATTAGAAAGATAATTACAATATTTTGATAAATGAGACACATATGCATCACTTGGGCATCTTTCGAGGAAAAGTTTCGCCACACAGTGGCTTCATCAGTCCATACAATGGTGAACGGTGAAGAACAGTACTAGTTTGAGGTAATCAGTCCCTCAGCCTTGAGTCGACGTAATCAGTACACCTGGAGGGCGTTCCCGGGGGGTCAACGCCCCCGTGGATAAAAAGTACCACCATAACTGCTTTAGGGTAAATGTTTAACTCAAACGTGTACACAACTTGTGTGTGTAGTATTACACTTCTCCATTTCACGGTTGTTTTGTTGTGGTCGCTGGTACATTTGATGGTTCATAAGTGAAGCAAAGCCATTATTCTAAAATTACTATCTATAGATATAGACCATTTTAATACGCTTTATTTAGAATTCGTCTCCTCGACTTGTACTCAGTGAAAAAAAATTTGGTTTACAAACTAAAATGTTTAAATTGAGGTTTATGAACTAAGATGGTTTTAATTTTTGTATTGTTCTTAAACTAAGGTTTATAAACTAAGATGTTTTTCAGGAGGCAGGAAAATCTGAGGGAAGACAGATATATCAAGTTATAATAAAAATTATAACCCCTAAACAGTACGACTTCCTAGAAGAGATAAGTTCTATTTTTTTTTTTTTTTTTTTTTTTGACAAAATTTATTTCGCGTCTTCTGCAGTAATACTGAAATTTAGACTAGTATCTGCATTCACATTTGGTCATTAGTAATAACCTCCACAATTGTTATACCAAATCGTCTTACTAAAACTTCCACCAAATTGTTCTTGGAAAAAAAATCTATTAGTTATAAATAGCTGTGAATTATTTTGTGGTTGACCAAAATGCTTTATATAACGAAGGGTTTTCTTTAAAGAATGCCGCCTAAAAAGAAAATTCCATACCAACTGTAAACCATTATCAAAATAAGGTTTATCATGTCATTCAAATGTGCAAACAATTCTCCTGCATTTGTATATGTGGAAGATAACTAATTTATTAGAGTAACCATCTTGATGTGAAAATATATACCAGAGAATAATTCTGCGTTGTTCCTCGTTTGATAAGTTATAAAAGTAGAAAGGTTAACAAAAAAAATTAATTTGGAATTTCTGAAATGGTCTCTTGCGCATCCCACCAGGTGAGGACGAGGGAGCGAGGGGATGCGACACCAGCAGCCCCGTACAAACTTCTGAGCCCACCTTGTCAGGAGGAATGAAAATCTAAATTTTTTCGTTCAAAGAAATAATGGGATCGATTGGAATTGGAATTTTTGTATTGAAACTTATATATATATATATATATATATATATATATATATATATATATATATATATATATATATATATATATATATATATATATATATATGTGGAGAAATTTTCTCAACAAGGGGGGTATCAGCCCCCTTCATCCCCTTTCAGTCCTGAGGGGCCCAGCCCTCTCAGAAGGGGCAAGCGTCTTGTTTACTGCTACAGTGAGTAATTGATAGCAGATGCAGTATGAGTATGGGACGTGGTCGCTTCGACCGACGCTCCTTGCAGTGTTGCAAAGTGTATTTTAATAAGAGACAGTACATGTCTTACCTTAGCAGGACAATTAAGGAAAATCCTGCTCCCACTTTATTACCATGGTAGAGATAGTGTATATCGTTGTCTATGCTTAAGACAGCAAGAATCAAACATTATGCTTTGCCTCATGGAGGAAGTGGCAAGGAAGCAAAAGTACTAGGTCAGCTTTTCCTTTGTGCTGGGGGCAGTGACGGCGTGGGGCGCTGTGGCGTCTTCAGATTTCTTTTGACTCTACTGAGAGTGACACTGACGCCAGGATAACCAACAAAGTACGATCTGTGCGTTAGTGTGAACAAAGTGTCTCACAAAACACAATAAACACTTACAGAGAAGTGTGATCAGCTTCTTCAGTGATATTGTGTGAACAATTATTGATGAACAGTGTAACAACGAGTGTTGCGATCCAACAGAGTGTAGTGCGACATTCTTCAAAGAACACTATTCTTCAATCAACTCAACGGATATCCGGGCGTAATTACGGGTCAGATGCATATACCCAGGTAAGTGTTCTAACTCGTGATGTGCTACTATTGACTGCGCAGTTGAATATAAAATCGTGAGTTAGTCAATTATCATAAACCCCGGTGATATGCGGAACTTTGAGTCCACACACATAAGTTTGTCAGCAATCAGTGAATGAAATATGCTGACATAACACCCTCTAGGGGTAATTTATAATATTACAAATTATAACTCATTTACAGCCCATTGAGAGACGACTTCGACAGCTTCTCAAGACCTCGTCTGCAGGGGCGGCTGTGCAGGCGATGAGCTGTCTAAGTTAAGTTTCCCTATATTTAAACTTAGCTGGTAATCCAATTTCTCAACAGTATATATATATATATATATATATATATATATATATATATATATATATATATATATATATAAGATCACAGTAAACAGGTGATTTCAGAATATGCAAAACAACCGCTGTGAAAGAATAGAGAAATTCCAAGTGCTTTTGCGGCTACTCACATTACCAAGGAACAATAATGTGAGTAGTAACGAAAGTGCTTCGAATTTCTCTATTCTTTCAGTGGTTGTTTTGCATGCATGCATATATATATATATATATATATATATATATATATACTTACACTTAGGTCACATTGCACATACATGTGCAAGCATAAATATATACCTACCCCTCTGGGTTTTCTTCTATTTTCTTTCTAGTTCTTGTCTATTTCCTCTTATCTCCATGGGGAAGTGGATCAGAATTCTTCCTCCGTAAGCCATGCGTGTTGTAAGAGGCGACTAAAATGCCAGGAGCAAGGGGCTAGTAACCACTTCTCCTGTATATATTACTAAATGTAAAAGGAGAAACTTTTGTTTTTCCTTTTGGGCCACCCCGCCTCGGTGGGATACGGCCGGTGTGTTGAAAGAAAGAAATTATATATATATATATATATATATATATATATATATATATATATATATATATATATATATATATATATATATATATATATATAACAATAGATTAAAACATCTCATTGGTCAAAAGAGAGGCATATATAGGAGCATCAAAAGAGGGGATGGGCAGTTAAGAAATCAATATATTCAGTTAAAGAAAGAAATAAAGAAAGGAATAAGGAAAGCAAAAAGGGATTATAAGATTAAGGTCGTAAGGGATTCAAAGACTAACCCAAAAGGGTTCTTTCAGGTATGCAGAAGTAAGATCAGGGACAAGATTGGCCCACTTAAGAGTAGCTCTGGTCAGGTCACTGACAGTGATAAGATATATGTGAAATTCTCAATACCTACTTCCTCTCAGTTTTCACCCAGGAAAATACAAGCGATATCCCTGAAATAATAGATTATGCAGAACAGGACGATAATAAACTATGCACGATTGCGGTAACTAGTGACATGGTCCTCAGACAAATAGAGAAACTAAAACCTAACAAATCCCCAGGCCCTAATGAACTGTTTGCAAGGGTGTTAATTAAAGGAATGTCAAGAGGAACTTAGCATAATTTTGGCTAATTTTTTTAACATATCACTACAAACTGGCATAGTGCCTGATAAAATGGCAAATGTAATACCTATTTACAAGGCAGGTGACAGGTCCTTGGCTTCGAACTATAGACCAATAAGCCTTACCTCCACAGTGTGAAAATTTATGGAATCAATAATTGCCGAAGCAATTCGTAGCCATCTTGATAGGCACAGATTGATTAATCTCAACACGGTTTTACAAAGGGGCGTTCCTGTCTTAGGAATTTACTAACTTTTTTTCACTAAGGTGTTTGAGGAGGTAGATCATGGTAATGAATATGATATTGTGTATTTGGACTTCAGTAAGGCTTTCGATAGAGTTCCACACCAGTCTATTGAAGAAACTTAAGGCACACGGAATAGAAGAAATTTTTTCTTGGGTAGAGGCATGGCTGACAAATAGGCAGCAGAGAGTTTGCATAAATAGGGAGAAATCAGAATGGGGGCACGTCACAAGCGGTGTTCTTCAGGGGACAGTGTTGGGCCCGTTGTTCACAATTTACATAAACGACATAGATGAGGGAATAAATAGCGACATAAACAAATTTGCTGACACCAAAATAGGCCGTCCAATTCATTCTATTGATGACACGAGCACTCGAGGATGATTTGAATAGACTGATGGAATGGTCGGAGAAGTGGCAGATGCAGTTTAATATTGACAAATGCAAAGTTCTAAATGTTGGACAGGTAAATAGCCATGCCACATATAAACTAAATAATGTAGATCTTAATACTATTGATTGCGCAAAGGATTTAGGAGTTCTGGTTAGCAGTAATCTAAAACCAAGACAACAGTGCATTAGTGTTCGCAAAAAAGCTAACAAAATTCTTGGCTTCATATCTAGAAGTATAAATAATAGAAGTCCTCAGGATGTTCAACTCTATACATCCTTGATTAGGCCTCATTTAGACAATGCTGCTCAGTTCTGGTCACAGTATTACAGAATGGATATAAACGCTCTGGGAAACGTACAAAGGGGGATGACAAAGATGATCCCATGAATCAGAAATCTTCCCTATGAAGATAGACTGAAGGCCCTGAATCTGCACTCTCTCGAAAGGCGTAGAATTAAGGGGGATATGATCGAGGTGTATAAAACAAGAATAAATAAAAGGGATGTAAATAGCGTGCTGAAAATTTCCAGCCAAGACAGGACTCGCAGCAATAGTTTCAAGTTGGAAAAATTCAGATTCAGGAAGGATATAGGAAAGCACTGGTTTGGTAATAGAGTCGTGGATGAGTGGAACAAACTCACGAGTACAGTTATTGAAGTTAAAACGTTGTGTAGTTTAAAAATAGGTTAGATAAATACATGAGTGGGTGTGGGTGGGTGTGAGTTGGACCTGACTAGCTTGTGCTGCTGGGTCTGGTGCCGTGCTCCTTTCTTGAGTGGAGGCGACCAGACTGGGTGGGTCATTGGACGAAGTGATGCAAGGAGCGAAGAGTATATGGAGAAAAAGAGAGAGGTTAAGAGAGTGGTGAAGCAATGTAAAAAGAGAGCAAATGAGAGAGTGGGTGAGATGTTATCAACAAATTTTGTTGAAAATAAGAAAAAGTTTTGGAGTGAGATTAACAAGTTAAGGAAGCCTAGAGAACAAATGGATTTGTCAGTTAAAAATAGGGGAGGAGAGTTATTAAATGGAGAGTTAGAGGTATTGGGAAGATGGAGGGAACATTTTGAGGAATTGTTAAATGTTGATGAAGATAGGGAAGCTGTGATTTCGTGTATAGGGCAAGGAGGAATAACATCTTATAGGAGTGAGAAAGAGCCAGTTGTGAGTGTGGGGGAAGTTCGTGAGGCAGTAGGTAAAATGAAAGGGGGTAAGGCAGCCGGGATTGATGGGATAAAGGCAGAAATGTTAAAAGCAGGTGGGGATATAGTTTTGGAGTGGTTGGTGCAATTATTTAATAAATGTATGGAAGAGGGTAAGGTACCTAGGGATTGGCAGAGAGCATGCATAGTTCCTTTGTATAAAGGCAAAGGGGATAAAAGAGAGTGCAAAAATTATAGGGGGATAAGTCTGTTAAGTATACCTGGTAAAGTGTATGGTAGAGTTATTATTGAAAGAATTAAGAGTAAGACGGAGAATAGGATAGCAGATGAACAAGGAGGCTTTTGGAAAGGTAGGGGGTGTGTGGACCAGGTGTTTACAGTGAAACATATAAGTGAACAGTATTTAGATAAGGCTAAAGAGGTCTTTGTGGTATTTATGGATATGGGTGCAATGTGGCAGATGTTGCAGGTGTATGGTGTAGGAAGTAGGTTACTGAAAGCAGTGAAGAGTTTTTACGAGGATAGTGAGGCTCAAGTTAGAGTATGAAGGAAAGAGGGAAATTATTTCCCAGTAAAAGTAGGCCTTAGACAAGGATGTGTGATGTCACCGTGGTTTTTTAATATATTTATAGATGGGGTTGTAAGAGAAGTAAATGCGAGGGTCTTGACAAGAGGCGTGGAGTTAAAAGATAAAGAATCACACACAAAGTGGGAGTTGTCACAGTTGCTCTTTGCTGATGACACTGTGCTCTTGGGAGATTCTGAAGAGAAGTTGCAGAGATTGGTGGATGAATTTGGTAGGGTGTGCAAAAGAAGAAAATTAAAAGTGAATGCAGGAAAGAGTAAGGTTATGAGGATAACAAAAAGATTAGGTGATGAAAGATTGGATATCAGATTGGAGGGAGAGACTATGGAGGAGGTGAATGTATTCAGATATTTGGGAGTGGACGTGTCAGCGGATGGGTCTATGAAGGATGAGAATTGATGAGGGGAAAAGGGTGAGTGGTGTACTTAGGAGTCTGTGGAGACAAAGAACTTTGTCCTTGGAGGCAAAGAGGGGAATGTATGAGAGTATAGTTTTACCAACGCTCTTATATGGGTGTGAAGCATGGGTGATGAATGTTGCAGCGAGGAGAAGGCTGGAGGCAGTGGAGATGTCATGTCTGAGGGCAATGTGTGGTGCGATTATAATGCAGAGAATTCGTAGTTTGGAAGTTAGGAGGAGGTGCGGGATTACCAAAACTGTTGTCCAGAGGGCTGAGAAAGGGTTGTTGAGGTGGTTCGGACATGTAGAGAGAATGGAGACAAACAGAATGACTTCAAGAGTGTATCAGTCTGTAGTGGAAGGAAGGCGGGGAAGGGGTCGGCCTAGGAAAGGTTGGAGGGAGGGGGTAAAGGAGGTTTTGTGTGCGAGTGGTTTGGACTTCCAGCAGGCGTACGTGAGCGTGTTTGACAGAAGTGAATGGAGACGAATGGTTTTTAATACTTGACGTGCTGTTGGAGTGTGAGCAAAGTAACATTTATGAAGGGCTTCAGGGAAACCGGCAGGCCGGACTCGAGTCCTGGAGATGGGAAGTACAGTGCCTGCACTCTGAAGGAGGGGTGTTAATGTTGCAGTTTAAAAACTGTAGTGTAAAGCACCCTTCTGGCAAGACAGTGATGGAGTGAATGATGGTGAAAGTTTTTCTTTTTCGGGCCACCCTGCCTTGGTGGGAATCGGCCAATGTGATAATAAAAATAATTATATATATAGATATATATATATATATATATATATATATATATATATATATATATATATATATGTCGTGCCGAATAGGCAGAACTTGCGATCTTGGCTTAAATGGCAACACTCATCTTGCTATATAGGACAAGTAAAAATTTGTGTATGCAATAATTTCGCGAAAATCTTTCTGAACCTAACGAAAAAAACATATTTCACTGTGTTTGTTTAGTATTAAATTATTGTAAGCAAATCTAAAATATATTTAGTTGGGTTAGGCTAAAATAAATTGTTCTTGTTATAATAAGGTTAGGTAAGTTTTCTAAGATTCTTTTGGAGCAAAATTAAAATTTTTTATACTAACAATAATGAAAAAAATATCGCTTTAAACGTATAAGAGAAAATTTTAGATAGGTCTTAATTTTAAATAAGTTCTTGCTAATTGACCAGTTTTACATATTCGGCACGACATATATATATATATATATATATATATATATATATATATATATATATATATAGATATATATATATATATATATATATATATTCGAAACCAGTATGAAATGGGCTTTAAAACTGATCCACTCTTCAAAGCGCAATAAAAAAAATTCCTCAAATAAAAATTTTTGTGCGCCGCATATTTCATGAAATCGGTATTTAAAAAAACTTTAAAATAATGCGCCATACAAAATTTTGCAAAAAAAAAAAAAAAAAAAATCTTGCAAGGGTTATACATGAAGCAGGAGTTCTTAGTCTCATGCTATTTAATGTTCTGATTAATGCTCTCGTAAATGCTCTGCCTGCATCACCTAAACATATAGCTATAAGCTATGCTGATGACATCATGATCCACACAACAGGGCATAAGAAGATTAGTATCATTCTTAATGAAGTTCAAGCAATTTGTAATCACTTAAGCCTCATCATATCTTTATCTAAAATGAAGATATTAACAAATAAACGACGTCCCCCACCCATCTGCAGGGTGAAAACATTAGCTAAGTTAAATCTTAGTTATATTGGTGTCGATGTGAGCTTCAATAAATTCACTATAATACCAAAACTAATTAAGAAATGCAAAGATAGGCTAAAAGTTCTCTAAGCTGTTGCTGGCTGCGACACCAACTATGGTGCTAATGTGAGAATCGTGAGAATGATGCACATAGCCTATGTTAGGTCTTCAACTAATTATGCTGCTCCCATGTTGATATTAGCTAGAGAAAGTTCTCTCCCACCCTTGGAGTTAGTGCAAAAATGAAGCCGTGATAAATGGTTTAGAAAACCGACAAGTTGAAGAACTGAGACACTTGTGCAACATATGGGAATCTTTATTGATGAAACGTTTCGCCACACAGTGGCTACATCAGTCCATACAAAAAAGAATGGTGAAGAACAGGAGGTATAAGGAGAGGAGGAGTTTGAGATAATCAGTCCATCAATCTTGTAGGAAGTACAGCATAGGGCCAGAGAAGGACTGATTATCTCAAACTCCTCCTCTCCTTATACCTTCCTCCTTTCTATTGGACTGATGAAGCCACTGTGTGGCGAAACGTTTCAATAAAAATTCCCATATGTTGCATAAGTGTCTCGATTCTTCAATAATGAAACTCTCGGAATTATTCTTGGCTGTCTAAATCTGCCAAGGTTCTTAATATGAGGAAGGAGCTGCTGTGTCTAGTAACACTGACAGGATTACTGAGATAAACACTGTACTTCGTATTAGAATCTTATTAAATGTCTAGGAGTAAATACACAGATTTAAATGGATTGCCAAAACATGTATTAATTTTTTTAACTTGCGTGAACTGTATTACTGTAGACAACAATAGCATTTCACCCCTCCATGGAAGATGTGTTCATTTAATATCACATACCTGCAAGGCCTGGTCATGGACCGGGCCGCGGGGGCGTTGATCCCCGGAATAACCTCCAGGTAACCTCCAGGTAACCCTCCCAAGGAGCTCATTACTAGTAATCTCTTCCTTAAATCACTTGAAGAAACAACTGTTCAAGACGAAATTTCGCGTTTAGCTGGTAATAATAATTTATCTCTAGTTATATACAATGATGGATCTAAGCAGGAGTTTTCTGGCAGGGCAGCAGCTGCTCTTGTTGCTACTTCCCTGGCTGAGAACAATAGGAACTTTGTTGAATTAGACATAATAATTAACAACTGGGCGTCTACACTGCAAACTAAATTATTTGCCATTACACAAATATTCTGCACGTAGGAGAGGGAAGCTTACGACGACACTGCGCTTGACAATCATCATTACTGACTCTATGTTATCACTAAATGCTCTTCACTCACATAACATACTAATTGGAGAAAAAATCCGGAAAAAAGGAATTAATGTACAAAAAAAAAAAATCGGGAAAAAGGAATTAAAGTAAAAAAAAAAAAAAAAAAAAAAAATCAGGGATAAAGTATTTACAATTTGTATAAATTCCATCACACATTGGATTACTCCTTTATGATAAAGCTAATACGTTAGCCAAGAAAAGTACCGTGTAAGTAAAACGTAGAAAAATAACTTTGGTGTATCTGTGTCTAGCATTAGGAATAATAACAAGAGAGAAGAAAATAATGAAATTGAATGTTACAGGAATACAACTAGAAGCCTGAGTGGATCTATAACCTACTACGATAACATGAACGTAGATAAGTACATTTATGGAGCAACTTGCAATGTGAACAGAATGACTTAATGTTGCAGTGTGTGCAGGTTCGAATCCTGCTGTGAACTGAGAGATTATGCTTTATATATATATATATATATATATATATATATATATATATATATATATATATATATATATATATATATATATGTATATATATATATGTGTGTGTGTGTGTGTGTGTACTCACCTAGTACTCACCTAGTTGAGGTTGCGGGGGTCGAGTCCGAGCTCCTGGCCCCGCCTCTTCACTGATCGCTACTAGGTCACTCTCCCTGAGCCGTGAGCTTTATCATACCTCTGCTTAAAGCTATGTATGGATCCTGCCTCCACTACATCGCTTCCCAAACTATTCCACTTACTGACTACTCTGTGGCTGAAGAAATACTTCCTAACATCCCTGTGATTCATCTGTGTCTTCAGCTTCCAACTGTGTCCCCTTGTTACTGTGTCCAATCTCTGGAACATCCTGTCTTTGTCCACCTTGTCAATTCCTCTCAGTATATTGTGTGTGTGTGTGTGTGTGTGTGTGTGTGTGTGTGTGTGTGTGTGTGTGTGTGTGTGTGTGTGTGTGTGTGTGTGTGTGTGTGTGTGTGTGTGTGTGTGTGTGTGTGTGTGTGTGTGTGTGTGTGTGTGTGTGTGTGTGTGTGTGTGTGTGTGTGTGTGTGTATGCGCGTGTATGCGCGCGTGCGTTTTGCCGAATAGGCACAATTAGTCAAGTAGCAATAACTCGTTTAAAATTAAGTCCTAACTAAAATGTTGTCTTATACGTTTAAAGATTTATTTTTTTATGTTAATGTAAAAATTAGCATTTTTGTACCAAAAGATCCTTAGAAAACTTACCTAACCTTATTATAACAAGTGGAATTTAATTTAGCTTCATCCAACCAAATATGTTTTAGATTAGATTATAATAATTTAATAATAAACAAACATAATAAAAAATATATAGTTTTTGTTAAGTTCAGAATGATTTTTGCGAAATTACTGCATACACAAATTTTCGCTTGCCTTATTCTGCAAGAAAAGCGTTGCTTTTAGGTCAAAATCGCAAGTTTTACCTACACACATGTGGATAAACTCTACCACTGAACCATAATTACTGCAAAAGGTTTGAGAAAATAAATCAGAAGTTGTCTGTTGACGCCTCTGACTGGGACGGCTGCCCCACTTTTTCATAGCAACATCCATAACTTCTTTCTGATAAAGTTACTACTCATCCCTCATGACTAACTTCCTGTGTGATAGATCTAACCTTCGTCTCTCAAAGCCACTGCCAATTCTACACCAAATGGTAACAAACGATTGTAACCGTAAAGTAGCCACAGCTGCAGGATCTGAAAAAATGAAGCCAAATGGAGAGAAAAAAATTTTATATTTTGAGAGTGGTAAAATAGTGGATTTATTTAAAAATAGAAGGTAGTAAATTCTACTACCATATGAAATTTAAAATAAAGGCTAGTAAAATAATTAAAGAAAATGAGATACCAACAGCATAGATCAAGCTCTCTAACTATAAACACATAATTACATAGTGCTGAATAGGTAATTGTACAAGTCGATACGAAGACAAACGACTGAGGGCGGGTGGGCGCGCGCGCGCACACACGCACACACACACACACACACACACACATATACACACACACACACACACACACGGAGCAAAGACTCGACCCCTGCAACCACAAATAGGTGAGTACAAATAGGTGAGTACACACACATTCTGAAAAGGGAGAAACCGCACAGTGTACACGACAAGCAAATGTCTGCAAGTTACCTGATACACAGCTTCAGCCAGTGGTGTGGAAGACTACAAATGTAGTCCCAGTATTAATGAAAGTGAACACACCACAGCCCAGTATCAATGAAATGCTCTGTCAATTATTGAAAAGAGGAGGAGACAAGAGGAAAGAGCATTTTGAAAAAAAAGAGCTTCCATAAACAACCAGAAATAGTTTTAGTTATGGCAAATCTTGTTCTCTGAAGTAGCTTGAATTTTATGATTAAAGAAAATGAGGCAAGAGAGAAACGAAAAGAGCAACTGCATATTCTTGGACTGTAAAAAAGTGTTTGACACAGTACTACACACGAGACGTACAAAAGCCCAAGTAGCAAGAGTAAAGACATGGTAAACGCTACAGCTGCACAACAGGATTCAATGTCACACTTCTAATAGAAACTGATGATAATTTACAGTTTTACAAGCTATTTCCTGCTTACCACTAAAACTGAAATATGAACAAAATTCTATTAATTTAGAGTCAAAATAATTAATCTCTTAGATTTTATTGAACTTGTTTATGTATTTATAAATTAATAGAGTCTGATGTTTCTATTCACAGTTGAAAGGCTACAACCTGACCTGGGCAAGTTGCAGAATTAGTCTGACAAGTTGCACTTGAAATTCAACCCCAGGAAGGTCGTGAAAATTATGGAAGGACAAAGAAGATCAGAAAAGGAATACAAGCCAGGGGGGACAGAGGCTGCAAACTTCGCTCAAGGCCAAGACCCTCTGGGTATGCATGACACCGAGCTTGTTGTATGAGAACATCGAAGAATCAAAGAACATCTTTTTGGAAAATCACCAAAGACATTCAGTTCTTGGAGGATGTAGCACCGTTATAGAGCCAACACCTCATCAAACAGGTGTGGTGTTCGTGATATACAGGAGTAAGGTTTGCAATTGAAAAAAAGTACAAACTTTTTCAACGAGATAAGGTTCAAAGCTATGTGAACTTTGAGAAGAGACTACCCTAAGAAACGCTGATGATACTGAAGGACAATGATATTGTTCGAAAGGTAGGAAACAGATACACAGCTTAAAGATAAAACAAGTGAATCACTGGAATGTCAGGAAATATTCCATTACCTTCATAGTAGTGAGTGGAATATTGAAGTGGTAGAAGCACGATATATACAGGGATTTCAGAATAAGATCGTATACTTCCCACATAGAGCCAGTAAAGCTTTTAAATTACTGGAAACGCTCTAAAGTCTTGAATTTGTACTTACTGGAGCGGAGGAGTACACTGATCTAAATAGCGGCCCGTTTAAGAAGGGCCAGGAACTGACACCCTCTGCAACTACAAATAGGCGAGTGTACACACACACACACACACACACACACACACACACACACACAACATATATAAAGTATTACCAGCACTTCTACTACTACCGCTGTAACGGCGACTGTGTTAACACATTTGAGAGGAATATCAGGAAAAGGTTATGGCACGACAGTATCTGCAGTTGGTACTATACCAGCAGTTGATTCTGTAGCACAAGCAACACAGCACTAACAGCTGGCAACATAATACCTAGGAGCTGATTCCATAGGACTAGCTGCATGCAATGTATCTTCAACTCGCATTCAGACACCACCAGCTGATTCAGTAGTACCAGCAGCTTACACTCTGGTACCAGAAGCTGATTCAGTAGCATCAGCACATTCCACTAATACCAGCAGCTGATTCAATTGTATCAACAGCTTCCACTGTGATACCATCAACTGATTCAATAGCACCAGCAATTGGCATTAACACAGGTAAGTGATTCTATAGTATCAATACCAGCAGTTGCTTCTGTAGCACCAACAGCTGGCACTAAAGCTCCTGCAGCTGGCACTCTGGGAGGATGAAGGGCCACCCAGGTGTTTGTTCTGGTTTGTTTACACACAGCTTCAAATGGCACGCTCGTATCTCTCCTTCTCTCCCCACTTTCCTCCCTCCCTCCCTCTCTTTCTCTCTCTCTCTCTCTCTCTCTCTCTGAGAGAATCTTTATTTAACCCAATTCCTTATTGCAGAAAAAAATGACTTCTTGCACAACTCTCTCATCCATCAAATTGTCGCTTTTAAAACATTATATAACGAACTTGACTTCATCCAATAATTTTAATAAAACTCACACTCATAAAAAATAGTAAGGGAATGATCCTGTTTTAAAAATGAACCGCATATAAAAAATATTCAAAAGCAGGATATAGTAGGATACGACTCTACGTTGTAATCCATCGCGAAGTCAACAAGAAAACTGTGTTGGGTATCGTTCTTGCCTGATCGAAGCCAAGAGAACGATGCCTTTTTTTTTTCATGTAGAACGAAATTAAGTATCTCTCCACTACCATAGGCTATATTAGTGACTTTAGTATATCAAAAAAACTGGGCAACACTCTCTCTCTCTCTCTCTCTCTCTCTCTCTCTCTCTCTCTCTCTCTCTCTCTCTCTCTCTCTCTCTCAGGGATTAGGCTGCTGCTAGGCTTGTCATCATGACTGATGACAACTTCACGCAAGTTGTTACATAAATTACTCTCGGGTACATTATTTTGGGACTTGTTCTAACCTCCGAATGAGACTAGATATAGTTGCTAGTTACAGAGCAGTTAGCATTAAGAAGACTGACCAAAATATCGGTAGCGTAAACTAAATACAGAGAATACAATAAGATCGTAGTAAAGAGCGGATATCACAATATGCTAAACATCCACTGTGAAAAAAAAAAACGTGATTAAGAGAAATCACGAGAGCTCTTGGAACTTCACTACTTGTTCACAGTGGTTTTGCAAATAGAGAATGTAGAAGAAATTTTAGAAAATCTAAATAAGAAATTTAGTGTCCCAAGGGAAGAGAAACGAGAAAAAAGTGTGATAATGTCCGTCTGGATGACCGGACGAGTCAAGACAAAAAAAACTCGCATTAGATATTTAACCTCGGAGACAATTCTGACTACACCGTTACAGAGAGAAAACACAATATATATAAATGTAGACAGGAATTTGTAAGACGAATTGCACATAACGTCAAACGAAACCCAAAGTTTACTCCAAATACGCCAGGAGAAAAAAATGGCCAAAACAATGAGAGGAACTTTAGCTAGAAATAATAGAAAAGAAAATAGTCGTTTTTGATAAGAGGTGAATTCAACACCAACTTTCCCAGGCTGAAATATTGGTTTTCAAGGCCTAACACTGACAAGGCAAGTATTTATGAAACTTGCAGCCTTGACGTATTAAAATACTTGGAGAGGTTGAATATTAATAAATCAAGCGGACAAGATAAAGTGCTGCCGGAGTTATAAAAGAATGTAGATACAACATCGCTTACCCATTATCACAAATATTGAACAAAGTATTAGAAGAGAAACTAGCCAAGGTTTCCCCTGTACTTAAAAAAAGAGAGAGGATTTGACAGTGCCCTAAACTATCGTCTCATCAGCTTAACATTAACTTTGGCGGGACATATGAAGACTGTTTTAACGGAAAGTTAGTTTTCGGGAAAATAGTAACCTGATAATGGGAAGTCAGCCAAGGTTCCTTAACTAAAGATCATGCCTGGTGAACGTACCCGAAGTTATTAGTCAGTACAAGAGGTACCACCTCCAGTATATTATGATCATGGGGAGCGGTAAACCCGTATTATTATACAGCGCATGTGGGGGGAAATGGAAAGTATTCAGCCTCAATTCAAGGAACCTGAGCACAAATCCATTTCCCTAGATCATAAGCCCCTCACCAGCGTCAATGAACCTCCCTTGAAAGGAGCTCCATTATAATCTGACTACCTTACGGCTCCATGATAGAAAAAAATAAAATGTGTAGATTTCCAAAATGCTTTCGATGAGGTACTCCATCGATAATTGTTGATTAAAAAAATATATGGCATAGAGACAAATTTTTGAGCGGACAAATGATTGGTTCACACACCAGAATTAAAGCGGTACTAAAGTGTTTTAGTGTTTAGGCATAATGAACGGAGTTCTCCACGATATGGTTCTTATTCCGATCCTCTTTACAATGTACGAAACGATCTCGAGATTAGGTCAATATCTAAGACAGCAAAACTTGCGGATGACACGAAATTAGGAATAATACAAAGCAGAATCTGAGTTTTCTGAGTGATTGTGACAGGTTAGAGCTTTCGTCGGAGACGTGGACGATAAGTTTCAACTCTGAGAAGCTCAAGATAATACATTTCCTATACTAGAATCTCAAAGAAGAATGCGAATGGGTTGACAACAAAATATCCTAAAAAAAGAACACAAAATATTCTTAGACTAATCATGAGAAACGACTTCAAAAGTAATACGTAAACAGTTCCTGTCAACAACCAGGAAAGTTAAAACAGTATTAGGCTTCATGGCTAGAAACTTTGACCACAAAATAAAAGTTACTTCAGTTACTTACACTGATATTTTATGCTGATTGATGTTAGATTCCCAGCGCAGGAGCACGCACGGGCGCTCGGTGCGTGAGCTCTCGCTGTCTGTCCCCTCTGCCTCTCTCCTCTCCTCTCTCATGTCTCCTCTCTCACGTCACGTCACGTCTCGTCTCGTCTCGTCTCGTCTCTCTCTCTATCTCTCTTACACAGGGTTTGACAAGGTTAGGTTAAGGAACCCTGGCTTTATTGACAAACTATTTACAGGTTAAGGATTCCTAACTTTATTGACAAGCTAAGAGCTGTTACCTACATCAGCTCATTTGAAAGAGTATTTTTATTGTTATGAGACATACAAGTAGGGAACAGGATGAAGTTGGAGCCATCTGTGGGCCAGCATTTTCATTTGATCAACTGACTTTATCTCGTTGACATCATTATGCTGTTCGAATGTGTTCCATACTAGAGTCATCCTGGGTATATAGGATCTCAGATGGAGTGATGTTCTGGAGAAGGATACAGCCAGAATGAAGCTGCTGCTTTCTGCCCGTCTTGTGGCATAAAAGCCTCTCCTCTCTCTCTCTCTCTCTATCTCTCTCTCTCTCTCTCTCTCTCTCTCTCTCTCTCTCTCTCTCTCTCTCTCTCTCTCTCTCTCTCTCTCTCTCTCTCCTCTCCTCTCCTCTCCCTCTCTCTCCTCTCCCTCCACTCTCTCATATAAGTGAGTATATTGAAAGAAAAATAGAAACATCGTAAATATTTTACATACACTCGTGAAGCACTTTCGAAAACACTAAACATTAACAACATCAATGCATAATACGTGTGCGAAACATTATTCACGCGACGTTTCGCTGGCGCAGCAGATTTGTTTAAGTAAATGTGGAGGTTTACATACCGGAGAGGTGATTTTGAAGTGATAGAATTTGTTCAGTCACTTCAGTCTTGCTGTGGTAATGCCTCTAGCTGCTGCACCTCCTTCAGTCTTGTTGTGGTAATGCTTCTAGCTGCTGCACCTCCTTCAGTCTTGCTGTGGTAATGCCTCTAGCTGCTGCACCTCCTTCAGTCTTGCTGTGGTAATGCCTCTAGCTGCTGCACCTCCTTCAGTCTTGCTGTGGTAATGCCTCTAGCTGTTGCACCTCCTTCAGTCTTGCTGTGGTAATGCCTTTAGCTGCTGCACCTCCTTCAGTCTTGCTGTGGTAATGCCTCTAGCTGCTGCACCTCCTTCAGTCTTGCTGTGGTAATGCCTCTAGCTGCTGCACCTCCTTCAGTCTTGCTGTGGTAATGCCTCTAGCTGCTGCACCTCCTTCAGTCTTGCTGTGGTAATGCCTCTAGCTGCTGCACCTCCTTCAGTCTTGCTGTGGTAATGCCTCTAGCTGTTGCACCTCCTTCAGTCTTGCTGTGGTAATGCCTTTAGCTGCTGCACCTCCTTCAGTCTTGCTGTGGTAATGCCTCTAGCTGCTGCACCTCCTTCAGTCTTGCTGTGGTAATGCCTCTAGCTGCTGCACCTCCTTCAGTCTTGCTGTGGTAATGCCTCTAGCTGCTGCATCTCCTTCAGTCTTGCTGTGGTAATGCCTCTAGCTGCTGCACCTCCTTCAGTCTTGCTGTGGTAATGACTCTAGATGCTGCACCTCCTTCAGTCTTGCTGTGGTAATGACTCTAGCTCCTTCACCTCCTTCAGTCTTGATGTGGTAATGACTCTAGCTGCTGCACCTCCTTCAGCCTTGATGTGGTAATGACACTAGCTGCTGCACCTCCTTCAGTCTTGTTGTGGTAATGACTCTAGCTGCTGCACCTCCTTCAGTCTTCTTGTGGTAATGACTCTAGCTGCTGCTCCTCCTTCAGTCTTGTTGTGGTAATGACTAGCTGCTGCACCTCCTTCAGTCTTGCTGTGGTAATGCCTCTAGCTACTGCACCTCCTTCAGTCTTGTTGTGGTAAAGCCTCTAGCTGCTGCACCTCCTTCAGTCTTGCTGTAGTAATGTCTCTAGCTGCTGCCCCTCCTCCAGTCTTGCTGTGGTAATGCCTTTAGCTGCTGCACCTCCTTCAGTCTTGTTGTGGCAATGCCTCTAGCTGCTGCACCTCCTTCAGTATTGCTGTGGTAATGACTAGCAGCTGCACCTCCTTCAGTATTGCCGTGGTAATGACTAGAAGCTGGGCACCTCCTTCAGTCTTTCTGTGGTAATGACTAGTAGCGGCACCTCATTCAGTATTGCTGTGGTAATGACTAGAAGCTGCACCTCCTTCAGTCTTGCTGTGGTAATGACTAGTAGCGGCACCTCATTGAGTATTGCTGTGGTAATGACTAGAAGCTGCACCTCCTTCAGTCTTGCTGTGGTAATGACTAGCAACTGCACCTCCTTCAGTATTGCTGTGGTAATGACTAGAAGCTGCACCTCCTTCAGTATTGCTGTGGTAATGGCTAGCAGCTCCACGTCCTTCAGTATTGCTGTGGTAATGACTATAAGCTGCACCTCCTTCAGTCTTGCTGTGGTAATGACTAGCAGATGCACCTCCTTCAGTCTTGATGTGGTAATGACTAGCCGCTGCACCTCCTTCAGTCTTGCTGTGGTAATGACTAGCAGCTGCACCTCCTTCAGTTTTGCTGTGGTAATGACTAGCAGCTGCACCTCCTTCAGTCTTGCTGTGGTAATGACTAGCAGCTGCACTTCCTTCAGTCTTGCTGTGGTAATGCCTCTAGCTGCTGCACCTCCTTCAGTCTTGCTGTGGTAATGCCTCTAGCTGCTGCACCTCCTTCAGTCTTGCTGTGGTAATGCCTCTAGTTGCTGCATCTCCTTCAGTCTTACTTTGGTAATGACTAGCATTGGCACCTCCTTCAGTCTTGCTATGGTAATGACTATAGTTGCTACACCTCTTCTGTGACTACGAGATTTCAGTCTCCGTGTCTCTGAATCTTCAGATTGATTTAGGTTAAGGGTCTCAGCACCCTGTACGAAGGTTATGGAACTCAGCACCTTGTATGAAGGTTATGGGACTCAGCACCTTGTATGAAGGTTATGGGACTCATCACCTTGTATGAAGGTTAAGGGTCTCAGCACCTTGTGTGAAGGTTAAGGGTCTTAGCACCTTGTGTGAAGGTTAAGGGTCTTAGCACCTTGTGTGAAGGTTGTGGGACTCAACACCTTGTATGAAGGTTGTGGAATACAGCACCTTGTATGAAGGTTAAGGGTCTCAGCACCTTGTATGAAGGTTAAGGGTCTCAGCACCTTGTGTGAAGGTTAAGGGTCTTAGCACCTTGTGTGAAGGTTGTGGAACTCAACACCTTGTATGAAGGTTGTGGAATACAGCACCTTGTATGAAGGTTAAGGGTCTCAGCACCTTGTATGAAGGTTAAGGGTCTCAGCACCTTGTATGAAGGTTAAGGGTCTCAGCACCTTGTATGAAGGTTAAGGGTCTCAGCACCTTGTATGAAGGTTAAGGGTCTCAGCACCTTGTATGAAGGTTAAGGGTCTCAGCACCTTGTATGAAGGTTAAGGGTCTCAGCACCTTGTATGAAGGTTAAGGGTCTCAGCACCTTGTATGAAGATTAAGGGTCTCAGCACCTTGTATGAAGGTTATGGGTCTCAGGTAAACATCACTGAAAAATATCCACAGGTACCGGGTTAGGTTAGGTTTGCCAAGAAACAGGACAAGTGTTTCCTGACGCGGGCCTTAGTCCACCAGGTACCGTAATGGTTAGTGTACCTCTTCCTTCAGAAACCCAGCAGTGACACTGCGGAAGTCACCGTAGAGACCATACGAACTGAACGAGAATCTCCATGCCATATTCCTGATCCAAGGATGCAGGAGTGCGCAGGATTCAGTATGGTGGTTTGGGCATGTAATTAATGGTTTCTTTGAAATTTTGTTTGTAACAGAATTACGTCACAAACGGAGGTCATGTCGACAGCGTTTCGAGTTTCATGAAAAAAATTCATGAATGTCGTCAAGCCTTAGATAAATTAATGACTCGCTTAACACGAGTGTCGTTTTGCCGATATTTCATTCATCTCTGTTTACATCAGCATATGTAGCTGGAGGGTCTTCTGATTCATGACCAGGCCTAGATGTAGCTTTTTTATTTAACTCCAAGATGTTTTAGATATTCCTGTTGAAGGAAGCCCAAAAATACTGCAGGAATAAGACTGGTAACAAAGTTGCCAATCGTAATTAAGAAATTCTCAGATTTGTGTCCTTATCACTCGTAAGATGAGAAGACGTTGAATAAATGTAATAATGCATAAATACAAATCGGTGTCTCGAAGCGTTAACAGAAACGCAGTCATTCAATATATTGAAAAACATTACGTAAACACTTTTTTTTTTAAACATTTTAACGTCACAGTGAGACAACCAACGTTTGTTTTGGAAGGCTGATACAGGCACCTAATTACATACAACACCCTGAGTTCATCCTCGTACTAAAAATGCGTCAGATAAAAACGCTTTAAAGGAAGACGCAAGCTTGCAAATACTATTTGCTTCTCAAATTAAATTAAATTAACCTAGACTTGATCCGGAATGGAGTAGAGGGACGAGTCACTGTCCTGGCGGCCCAGTTCCAACCCTGGTTAATGTCCTGATAGACCAGCCACTTGCCAGGTACTAACCACAGAGTCCAGGATATGCACCAGAGCCTGGCTGTTTAGGAAATTACTTGGAGAACTTACAAAGTTCCTTTTTGTACACAACCAGTGTTGTGTTGGTAATTCCTCATATGCACGAAGGGAGGGAGTTGAAGACTCTTGTTCCTTTTTCACATATGGGGTGTCCTCTTACAGTACTAATTCCACCCTAGCTTTTCTTAAGAGGTAATTTGCACCGTTCGTCAAGCCTCTTTAATTCATATGATGTGATTTCCGTGTGCAAGTTTGGGTCCAATCGCCAGAATTTTCCAGTGTACTTTATGATGTACACCTCTCTCCTGCTTCTCAAGGAGTACCGTTTGAGGGACTTCAAATACTCCGAGTGGTTCAGAAGCTTGACTGAATTTATAAAAACAGTGAACATTCCCTGTACGTTTTCCAGTTTTGACGTCAGCCGCCCGTTTGTGCTGTTTCTGCGCACATGTACTCTTGTAGCTCATGCTTCATTTCCATCTCGCTGTCAGCTTGAAACTACTCCCAGCTGCTGCTTCTGTGCCTTACATCAACGGAAATAATTAACATCTGCTCTTTCCTGCCGCCCATCACCGACAGGCAGACTATTCACAGACGGGCTAGCGATTAGTGGACGGGAGAGAGAGCCTTTATCACGGCTTGTGTTGAATGATCCACACTGCATTGCGCTTGTCATAATAACAATACACACACAACCCGCACATAACGTAAATTGGACGTAAATAGTCCAATTACGACCGAAACATCGCCGTAATCTTCTCTCCTATGTGCGGGTTATTTGTGTATTGTTCCAATCACTGTATTCTGCCTTTTTGTTCTCTAATAATAATAAAATTATAATGAAAATTCGTTCATTGATGGTTCCCTAAGCCACGTTACATATTAGCCCGGTGTGAGGGGTGAGGGTCATCAGCTGCCCGAGTGACTTAACATCAAATGGCTTGACAGGCAGTAACCTGACGCCACTTGGCCCAGGTGGCGAGTCCATGAAACGTGCACGTCGGGTAATGACCTGGTTATATGATGCCGGATTTACTTCCAGGTTTGATGGTTCTTGATGAGTGTGAGAAAGAGAGAGCGAGAGAGATACACATACAAAATGTGTATGTGTGTGAGTGTACTCACCTACTTGTACTCACCTATTTGTGGTTGCAGGGGCCAATTCACAGCTCTTGGCCTCTTCCCTGATTGCTACTAGGTCCTCTCTCTTCCTGCTCCATGAGCTTTATCATACCTCGTCTTAAAACTACCTTTGGTTCCTGCCTCCACTACATCACTCGCCAGATTGTTTCACTTCCTGACGACTCTATGACTGAAGAAATACTTCCTAACATCCCTTTGACTCATCTGAGTCTTCAACTTCCAATTGTGACCCCTTGATTCTGTGTCCAATCTCTGGAATATCCTGTCTTTGTCCACCTTGTCAATTCCTTGCAGTATTTTATATGTCGTTATCATGTCTTCCCTGACCCTCCTCTCTTCCAGTGTCGTCACGCCGATTTCCTTTAACCTTTCTTAATAGGATAATCCCCTTACCTCTGGGAGTAGTCTTGTTGCAAACCTTTGCACGTTCTCTAATTTCTTGACGTGCTTGACCAGGTATGGATTCCAAATTGGTGCTGCATACTCCAACATGGGCCTGACGTATACGGTGTACAGTGTCTTGTACAATTCCTTACTGAGGTATCGGAACGACATTCATAGGTTTGCCAGACGCTCGTATGCTGCAGCAGTTATCTGACTGATGCGCGCCTCAGGAGATGTACTCGGTATTATACTCACCCCAAAATCTTTTTCCTTGAGCGAGGTTTGTGTGTGTGTGTGTGTGTGTGTGTGTGTGTGTGTGTGTGTGTGTGTGTGTGTGTGTGTGTGTGTGTGTGTATTACACCGAATTCTAACGGTTTCTAGACTCCTAGTGTGTCTAGACAATACGTTAGTTAAAGGGACTCAAGTACAACTAATGTGACATTTTACCGAGGCAGCATTTCGCTCACCAGGAGCGAAACGTTGTCGCAATAAAAATGTCGCATTAGTTGTACTTGTGTTCTTTTAACTAACGCGTTGTAGGTAGAACTGTAGCTAGGCCGTGGCGTTTAGTTGAGCGCACAGGTCCTCGTAACTACGGTGTCGTCAGGTGATCACGAACACGGGGTCGACGTTCATCATCACATCAGTGTGCTGGGTATTTGAAGCCTGGGGTCAAGCATCAGGCGTCCGGTGTCGTCAAGGGACGTCACAGGTGCTGGGTATTTGAAGCCTGGGGTCAAGCATCAGGCGTCCGGTGTCGTCGAGGGACGTCACAGGTGCTGGGTATTTGAAGCCTGGGGTCAAGCATCAGGCGTCCGGTGTCGTCAAGGGACGTCACAGGTGATGCTTATTCTCTTCACAGCCCGCGTCAAGAAATACTTTTCCTGTTTCCTGACAAACCTTACCTAACCTAGCCTAAATAACATGGTCTGGGATGGCTGGGGTCTTTGTGGGCTTGATAGAAAAAAACAGAACCCCCCTAATTACGACAGAGCGAGAAAGGACGAGTGTGAGAAAGGGTGAGTGTGAGTTGTAAAGAGTGAGTGTGAGAAAGAGTGAGAGAGTGAGTGTGAGAAAGAGTGAGAGAGTGAGTGTGAGAAAGAGTGAGAGAATGAGAGTTTGATTTCAATGTTTTGAATCCTGGATTCACTTCCAATAATTAAGAGTTTTGTTTCTAATTCAAGAAAAGCGCTAACCCCGCAGGGGTCGTAGACCTCCTAGGTAATGAGGTGCATTAAGGTTCGATCCAAGAAAAAGGAAAACAAGTCTAGTTTTCTTGGATCGAGAGTGTCTCACCAATTTCTCCAGTCTCCATTTCCTAAGAAAAGTTTAAGTTCTTAAGAGTTCTTCACATAGTTTCTTTATGATGGTACGAGCTTGGTATGTACCCGGCTACCCGACTTTAGTGCCGGGTACATACTCAAATATCCCCCCCCCCTTTGTCAGAGGTCATTGGTTCGAGCTTGAAACGCTACATGTACATTATTTTAACTGTGTTGTCTAAGACGTCACTGCGCCCACAGGGGAGGGGTGTAGGAGGCTTCCAGTTATAAACCAGAAAACTTAAACTTGTACTCCTTGATATCAAGGGGCTGCCCTAAACCCATTATATCGTCTTTCACGGAATTTCGAAATAAAACTGGACGCCGCATTAAAGATACGGTGCAACGAGTCTATTATAAAGTCAATATCTGAAGTAACTTGTACTTTGTGGTCAAAGTTTCTAGCCATGAAGCCTAATACTGTTTTAACTTTCCTGCTTCTTGACAGGAACTGTTTACGTATTACTTTTGAAGTCGTTTATCATGATTAGTCTAAGAATATTTTGTGTTCCTTTTTTTAGGATATTTTGTTGTCAACCCATTCGCATTCTTCTTTGAGATTCTAGTATAGGAAATGTATTATCTTGAGCTTCTCAGAGTTGAAACTTATCTTCCACGTCTCCGACGAAAGCTCTAACCTGTCACAATCACTCAGAAAACTCAGATTCTGCTTTGTATTATTCCTAATTTCGTGTCATCCGCAAGTTTTGCTGTCTTAGATATTGACCTAATCTCGAGATCGTTTCGTACATTGTAAAGAGGATCGGAATAAGAACCATATCGTGGAGAACTCCGTTCATTATGCCTAAACACTAAAACACTTTAGTACCGCTTTAATTCTGGTGTGTGAACCAATCATTTGTCCAGTCAAAATTTGTCTCCATGCCATATATTTTTTTAATCAACAATTATCGATGGAGTACCTCATCGAAAGCATTTTGGAAATCTACACATTTTATTTTTAACTGTCATGGAGCCGTAAGGTAGTCAGATTATAATGGAGCTCCTCTCAAGGGAGGTTCCTTGACGCTGGTGAGGGGCTAATTATCTAGGGAAATGGATTTGTGCTCAGGTTCCTTGAATTGATCCTAAATACTTTCCATCTCCCCCCACATGCGCTGTATTATCCTACGGGTTTAGCGCTCCCCATGATTGTAATATACTGGAGGTGGTACCTCTTGTACTGACTAATAACTTCGTGTACGTTCACCAGGCATGATCTTTAGTTACGGAACCTTGGCTGACTTCCCATTATCAGGTTACTATTTTCCCGAAAACTAACTTTCCGTTAAAACAGTCTTCATATGTCCCGCCAAAGTTAATGTTAAGCTGATGAGATGATAGTTTAGGGCACTGTCAAATCCTCTCTCTCTTTTTAAGTACTGGGGAAACCTTGGCTAGTTTCTCTTCTAATACTTTGTTCAATATTTGCGATAATGGGTAAGCGATGTTGTATCTACATTCTTTTATAACTCCGGCAGCACTTTATCTTGTCCGCTTGATTTATTAATATTCAACCTCTCCAAGTATTTTAATACGTCAAGGCTGCAAGTTTCGTAAATACTTGCCTTGTCAGTGTTAGGCCTTGAAAACCAATATTTCGGCCTGGGAAAGTTGGTGTTGAATTCACCTCTTATCAAAAACGACTATTTTCTTTTAATTCTATTATTGATAGCTAAAGTTCCTCTCATTGTTTTGGCCATTTTTTTCTCCTGGCGTATTTGGAGTAAACTTGGGTTTCGTTTGACGTTATGTGCAATTCGTCTTACAAATTCCTGTCTACATTTATATATATTGTGTTTTCTCTCTGTAACGGTGTAGTCAGAATTGTCTCCGAGGTTAAATATCTAATGCGAGTTTTTTTTTTTTTTTTTTTTTTTTTTTTTAAGTCTTGACTTGTCCGGTCATCCAGACGGACATTATCACACTTTTTTCTCGTTTCTCTTCCCTTGGGACACTAAATTTCTTATTTAGATTTTCTAAAATTTCTTCTACATTCTCTATTTGCAAAACCGCTATGAAAAAGTAGTGAAGTTCCAACAGCTCTCGTGATTTCTCTTAATCACGTTTTTTTTCACAGTGGATGTTTAGCATATTGTGATATCCACTCTTTACTACGATCATATTGTATTCTCTGTATTTAGTTTACGTTACCGATATTTTGGTCAGTCTTATTAATGCTAACTGCTCTGTAACTAGCAACTATATCTAGTCTCATTCGGAGGTTAGAACAAGTCTCAAAATAATGTACCCGAGAGTAATTTATGTAACAACTTGCGTGAAGTTGTCATCAGTCATGATGACAAGCCTAGCAGCAGCCTAATCCCTGAGAGAGAAAGAGAGAGAGAGAGAGGAGAGAGAGAGTGAGAGAGTGAGAGAGTGAGAGGTGAGGAGAGTGAGTGAGTGAGAGAGAGAGAGAGAGAGAGAGAGAGAGAGAGAGAGAGAGAGAGAGAGAGAGAGAGAGAGAGAGAGAGAGACAGAGAGACAGACAGACAGAGTAGAGAACAGAGCAAGACGTCTCTTCTCTCGCCTGGACCCA
>NC_091361.1:12596117-12598617 GCF_038502225.1 Cherax quadricarinatus | reverse complement strand
TGCGATATTAAGCTAATTAATCTCTGCCCATCTAACTGACCTTGTCACGTTTCTATGTCATCTGTTCCTTTCTGTCTCATTTCTATGGTCTTCCTAAAACTAACTATCCTGTTGCTTCCGTGCACCATCTTTTTCTCTAGGGTCGTCATCCACAAACTCTATGCCTTGTCAATGCTCTCACTTCTCCTGGTTTCTTCTTTCCCCTTTCTTTATACAACGTTATCTCCACCCACTTAAGTTTGATCTTGTCAGGGAAACGCGACAAGATCAAGTCAGAAGTCGGGTTTCTGTGTGCTTCCTTATTTAGAGGCCTCGTCTCTCACAAGTTTGCCTCTTCACTTCCCAAATCTCTCACTGTTTTTCATGGTTCAATTTCTACTGCCCACCTCTGCCATTCTCATGACTTGAACGAACGAGCGTGGCCACATCCTACTAGCAAGATGTAGTCTCTCTCTTTACTAAATGTCCTCATAAGTATGTTCTCGATTTTCTCAGAGTGAATACCAATAAGAGGCAACTCCATCTTCTTTTTCCTTACTGATGGCTTTCCCTTTGTGTAAATTCTAACTCATTTTTCTTCCCTAACCTTTGATGATGTTATAGTCTATCTACTCTTTTTGTTAACCCTTGTATTATGTCAATACTACTTATTTCTCTAACTACTGAAGCTAGTCCAATTCTCTGAACTCTCTATATAAATAAATATTTTTCATAAGACTAGACTCTTCCAACTATTCCTTGATGCTCTTAAACTAGTTTCTGCTGTCAAGTTCAAATGTGAATAGTTACCTACTTCTTTTCCTTGATGTTCATATCTATCGCTCCGTGAAAGGCTTTTTTTTCCCCCGTCTAATGATTAAAACACATGTGTAACAGTTAGGTATCTTTACTTTTGAAACATTTCGTCTATACATTTGGCTTCTTCAGTCAAATACAGACACCCAACTGTTGCACATGTGTCTTAGTCAACTTGTCGGTAATTTGTACCATTCTCATCGTACACATGTACGGTAGTACTCTTAGGTACAGTATATTTAGTACTTTTTAATGTCATGCACACACTTTAAGAAGTGATTTTTCTCTGCTTCCTCTACAGTTGTGATTCTCAATTCATCGACTCCGCACTTTCTATTCTGGGTAGTTCAATCTCTTATCATTTTTTTCCAATTTCATTGACTCTCTCTACACCCATTCAGAGCAAACCTTCTCTCCTTAACCTACATCTGTGAAAACCTGTAATTTGAATTTTCCGTATATCTAACAAAAGTCAATTAACACCCTCTGTCCTCCGGGTACTAAATTTTCCTCAGACTAACACACAAGGTAGTAACCTGGATCATACGCTGTTTCTGGTGTCTTCCCGTGATTCTGCTTTTGTGTCTATTGGCACTTGTCTTCCACGGTGGAAATCTAATTTTAGCTGTCTTTCTCCCCCTCCCTCTCAGTCTGCATCTTTCGCCTAGTTTCTCTTCTTTACCATTGTCTGTCTCATACACATTTCCTCTTTTTCTCTCATACACCTAATATCTCTCTCTCCCTCTGTCTCTCTCTCTCTCTCCCTTTCTTTCGCCTCTCCTCTTGCCTCTCTTCTACGCCTTTCCCCCAGGTCTCGCCATCATTCCTCCTCCTGTCTCCTTCACATCGTTCATCTTATCTCTCACTTTTTTCCCCATTTGCTTCAATTCTACATCTTTCCATTCGCCCTTCCTCTCTTTTTTTCCATCCCTCACATCTTTCCTAGAGAACTTGATGGTGGTTACAAATAACACACAGTTTTATACCTGTGTTATATTCATATACGTGTATAAAGCTATCTTAATTAATATAAGCAAAAATATGCATATGTATTTGTATTTGAGTATTCCTATAACTGAATACTTTCACGTGCTTTGGGTGTGTGTGTGTGTGTGTGTGTGTGTGTGTGTGTGTGTGTGTGTGTGTGTGTGTGTGTGTGTGTGTGTGTGTGTGTGTGTGTGTGTGTGTCGGTGTGTGTGTGTGTGTCGGTGTACTCACCTATTTGTGGTTGCAGGGGTCGATTCATAGCTCCTGGCCCCGCCTCTTCACTGATTCCTACTAGGTCCTCTCTCTTCCTGCCCCATGAGCTTTATCATACCTCGCCTTAAAACTATGTATGGTTCCCGCCTCCACTACTTCACATTCTAGGCCATTCCACGGTCTGACCACTCTATGACTGAAGAAATACTTTCTAACATCCCTTTGATTCATCTGAGTCTTCAATTTCCAATTGTGACCTCTTGTGTCTGTGTCCCATCTCTGGAACATCCCGTCTTTGTCCACCTTGTCTATTCCGCGCGGTATTTTATATGTCGTTATCATGTCTCCCCTGACCCTCCTGTCCTCCAGTGTCGTCAGGCCGATTTCCCTCAACCTTTCTTCGTAGGACAATCTCCGTAGCTCTGGGACTAGTCTTGTTGCAAACCTTTGCACCTTCTCTAATTTCTTGACGTGCTTGACTAGGTGTGGATTCCAAACTGGTGCT
>NC_091361.1:12413617-12591117 GCF_038502225.1 Cherax quadricarinatus | reverse complement strand
CCATGACCTGTCTTCTCACCCAGCCACTGTTTGACACGTCCCTCCACTCACGTGTAAGTAGTAAAATGTAACCTTTATATATTCTTGTTCTCATTTCACTTATATATCTGCTGAAGAGGATCCCAGAAGATCAAAATATACAAACTAATTAATCTTCTGAGTTTGTCTCCATATGGATTACTGAGCACTAACGAGTGTTTATTATAGTTATCCATATAAACATTTATATACATGCACACACACTAACTATATATACACGTATACACCCAAACTGTTATACATATGTGTATACATACACATTCAGCGACGGCTGAAGTGGGAAACAAATAAGAGAGGAAAAAGAAACTCTGGTATTACTATAACTTTGTCTTCTGCAAGTTGACGGAAGACAAGAAATAAATTACTTTATCTCTGTTGGAGGAGGAGGAGGAGAAAGGAGAAGGAAAGAGGAGGAGGAAGAGAAAGGAGAAGGAAGGAGGAGGAGGAAGAGAAAGGAGGAGGAGGAAGAGAAAGGAGAAGGAGGAAGAGAAGGGAGAAGGAAGAAAAAGGAAGAGAAAGAGAATGGAGGAGGAAGAAAAAGGAGGAGGAGGAAGAGAAATCAGAAGGATCAAATGGAATTGGAGGATAACGAGGAATAGGAAGATATGTAGGAACAGGGGGATGGTGATGGTGGTAGTAGTAGTAGTAGTGGTGGATTGCTGGGTGGTTTTTGATTGTTGGGTTGTGGTGGGTTTTTTTGGTTATGGTGGATTGATGGGTGGTGCTGGATTGTTCTGTGAACTTGGTGGCTCATTGTTGGGTGGAGGTGCTAGTGGATTATTGGGTGGTAGTAGTGGAAGTTGAATTGTTGGATGGTGGATTGTTGGGTGGTGGTGTTGGCGTTCAATTGAGTTGGTAGTGAATAGTTAGAGGATGGTGGTGGTGGTGATGGTGGTGGCGGCGGCGGCGGCGGCAGCGGCAGCGGCAGCGGCGGCAGCAGCAGCAGCAGCAATGGTGGTGTTGGTAGGTTAAAGTCACAAGGGGTTAGATGATTAACCCACTTTTTTTTCAGGTGTATAGAAGTAAGATTAGGAACAACAAAGGTCCACTCAAAAACGTCTCGGGTCAGCTTACTGACAGTGACAAAGAAATGTGAATAATCGTTACCACTTATTCCCTCTTAGTTTTTACCCAAAAAGATACAAGATATATTCCAGAAATAATAAATTATGTAGGCCAGGACGAAAACACGTTATGTAAGTTCAAAGTCACTAATGACATGTTTCTTAGTCTCGTCAACATATCACTACAAAATGGCATACTGCCAGATAAGTAAAAAATGGCATAGGTGATAGCTATCTACAAAGCAGGAGACAGGTCGTCAGCTTCGAATTATAGACTAATTATCTTAGCATCCATAGTGTGAAAACTGATAGAATCAATAACTGCCGAGGCTATTCTAAGCCACCTTGAAAGACAAACTGATTGAATCTCGGCACTGTTTTACACATTTACCAAATACTTTCACGTAGGTATTTGAGAAGGTAGATCATGTTAATAAATATATTATGTATATGGACTTCATTAAGGCTTTTGATAGAGTTCCACATCGGAGATTGTTGATGAAAGTAGAGGCACAGTGAACAGGATAATTTTTTTTCCTGGACAGAGGCGCGGTTGAGAGATAGGCAACAGTGTTTGCATAAATAGGAAAAATAAGTGTGGGGACGAGTCAGAAAGCGGTGTTCCAGAGAGATTAGTGCTGGGCCCTTTGCTGTTCCCAATTTACAAAAATGACATAGACGAGTGAATAAATAGCGACTACACCAAAAAAGGCCGTCGAATTCTGACGAGGACAATAGATCACTACAGGAAGATCTGAGTAGACTGATATCAGCAGTGGTTGGAGAGGTGACAAATGCAGTTTAAAGACAAATGCAAAGTTCTTAGAGTTAGAAAGGAAAATAAATATGGCAATTTTTAAACTAAATAATATAGTAGATCTTAATCACTCTGAATATGAAAAAGATTTAGGAGTTCTAGTTAGCAGTAACTTAAATCCAAGAGAACAATGCCTAAATGTTCCCAATATAGTGAATGGAATTGCTGGCTTCATATGAGGACGTATATGTAACAGGACTCTTTAGGTTATTCAACTATATACCGTTGATTAGGCCTTATTTAGATTATGCTACACAGAATATGAATGTGTAAATTCAAGAATTATGTGGATTAAAGTAAAGGTTGGATGCGAGAAGTGGGTCATAATAAGCGTGTATGCACCTGGAGAAGAGAGGAATGCAGAGGAGAGAGAGAGATTTTGGGAGATGTTAAGTGAATGTATAGGAGCCTTTGAACCAAGTGAGAGAGTAATTGTGGTAGGGGACCTGAATGCTAAAGTAGGAGAAACTTTTAGAGAGGGTGTGGTAGGTAAGTTTGGGGTGCCAGGTGTAAATGATAATGGGAGCCCTTTGATTGAACTTTGTATAGAAAGGGGTTTAGTTATAGGTAATACATATTTTAAGAAAAAGAGGATAAATAAGTATACAAGATATGATGTAGGGCGAAATGACAGTAGTTTGTTGGATTATGTATTGGTAGATAAAAGACTGTTGAGTAGACTTCAGGATGTACATGTTTATAGAGGGGCCACAGATATATCAGATCACTTTCTAGTTGTAGCTACACTGAGAGTAAAAGGTAGATAGGATACAAGGAGAATAGAAGCATCAGGGAAGAGAGAGGTGAAGGTTTATAAACTAAAAGAGGAGGCAGTTAGGGTAAGATATAAACAGCTACTGGAGGATAGATGGGCTAATGAGAGCATAGGCAATGGGGTCGAAGAGGTATGGGGTAGGTTTAAAAATGTAGTGTTAGTGTTCAGCAGAAGTTTGTGGTTACAGGAAAGTGGGTGCGGGAGGAAAGAGGAGCGATTGGTGGAATGATGATGTAAAGAGAGTAGTAAGGGAGAAAAAGTTAGCATATGAGAAGTTTTTACAAAGTAGAAGTGATGCAAGGAGGGAAGAGTATATGGAGAAAAAGAGAGAGGTTAAGAGAGTGGTGAAGCAATGTAAAAAGAGAGCAAATGAGAGAGTGGGTGAGATGTTATCAACAAATTTTGTTGAAAATAAGAAAAAGTTTTGGAGTGAGATAAACAAGTTAAGAAAGCCTAGAGAACAAATGGATTTGTCAGTTAAAAATAGGAGAGGAGAGTTATTAAATGGAGAGTTAGAGGTATTGGGAAGATGGAGGGAATATTTTGAGGAATTGTTAAATGTTGATGAAGATAGGGAAGCTGTGATTTCGTGTATAGGGCAAGGAGGAATAACATCTTGTAGGAGTGAGGAAGAGCCAGTTGTGAGTGTGGGGGAAGTTCGTGAGGCAGTAGGTAAAATGAAAGGGGGTAAGGCAGCCGGGATTGATGGGATAAAGATAGAAATGTTAAAAGCAGGTGGGGATATAGTTTTGGAGTGGTTGGTGCAATTATTTAATAAATGTATGGAAGAGGGTAAGGTACCTAGGGATTGGCAGAGAGCATGCATAGTTCCTTTGTATAAAGGCAAAGGGGATAAAAGAGAGTGCAAAAATTATAGGGGGATAAGTCTGCTGAGTATACCTGGTAAAGTGTATGGTAGAGTTATTATTGAAAGAATTAAGAGTAAGACGGAGAATAGGATAGCAGATGAACAAGGAGGCTTTAGGAAAGGTAGGGGGTGTGTGGACCAGGTGTTTACAGTGAAACATATAAGTGAACAGTATTTAGATAAGGCTAAAGAGGTCTTTGTGGCATTTATGGATTTGGAAAAGGCGTATGACAGGGTGGATAGGGGGGCAATGTGGCAGATGTTGCAAGTGTATGGTGTAGGAGGTAGGTTACTGAAAGCAGTGAAGAGTTTTTACGAGGATAGTGAGGCTCAAGTTAGAGTATGTAGGAAAGAGGGAAATTATTTCCCAGTAAAAGTAGGCCTTAGACAAGGATGTGTGATGTCACCGTGGTTGTTTAATATATTTATAGATGGGGTTGTAAGAGAAGTAAATGCGAGGGTCTTGACAAGAGGCGTGGAGTTAAAAGATAAAGAATCACACACAAAGTGGGAGTTGTCACAGCTGCTCTTTGCTGATGACACTGTGCTCTTGGGAGATTCTGAAGAGAAGTTGCAGAGATTGGTGGATGAATTTGGTAGGGTGTGCAAAAGAAGAAAATTAAAGGTGAATACAGGAAAGAGTAAGGTTATGAGGATAACAAAAAGATTAGGTGATGAAAGATTGAATATCAGATTGGAGGGAGAGAGTATGGAGGAGGTGAATGTATTCAGATATTTGGGAGTGGACGTGTCAGCGGATGGGTCTATGAAAGATGAGGTGAATCATAGAATTGATGAGGGAAAAAGAGTGAGTGGTGCACTTTGGAGTCTGTGGAGACAAAGAACTTTGTCCTTGGAGGCAAAGAGGGGAATGTATGAGAGTATAGTTTTACCAACGCTCTTATATGGGTGTGAAGCATGGGTGATGAATGTTGCAGCGAGGAGAAGGCTGGAGGCAGTCTGAGGGCAATGTGTGGTGTGAATATAATGCAGAGAATTCGTAGTTTGGAAGTTAGGAGGAGGTGCGGGATTACCAAAACTGTTGTCCAGAGGGCTGAGGAAGGGTTGTTGAGGTGGTTCGGACATGTAGAGAGAATGGAGCGAAACAGAATGACTTCAAGAGTGTATCAGTCTGTAGTGGAAGGAAGGCGGGGTAGGGGTCGGCCTAGGAAAGGTTGGAGAGAGGGGGTAAAGGAGGTTTTGTGTGCGAGGGGCTTGGACTTCCAGCAGGTAAGCATGAGCGTGTTTGATAGGAGTGAATGGAGACAAATGGTTTTTAATACTTGACGTGCTGTTGGAGTGTGAGCAAAGTAACATTTATGAAGGGGTTCAGGGAAACCGGCAGGCCGGACTTGAGTCCTGGAGATGGGAAGTACAGTGCCTGCACTCTGAAGGAGGGGTGTTAATGTTGCAGTTTAAAAACTGTAGTGTAAAGCACCCTTCTGGCAAGACAGTGATGGAGTGAATGATGGTGAAAGTTTTTCTTTTTCGGGCCACCCTGCCTTGGTGGGAATCGGCCAGTGTGATAATAATAAATAATACACAGTTCTGGTCACCGTATTACAGCACGAACAAAAAAAAATTAGAAAACGTACAGAAAAGAATGAGGAACTGAGGGTCCTGAATCTGTACTCTCTAGAAAGACGTAGAATTAGGGGAGACATGAATAAAGTGTATAAATGGAAAACTGGAGTAAATAAAGGGGATGTAAATAACGTGCTAAAAATATCTAGCCAAGGCAGGACTCGCAGCAATGGGTTCAAGTTGGTACAATTATAAAAAATATAAGAAAACATTGGTTTGGTAATCGAGTTGTGGATGTGTGGAACAACACCAGAGTCATTGAAGTTAAAACCTTGAGTAGTTTTAAGAGTAAGTTAGATGAATACGTGAGTGGGTGTTTGCGTGTATATGATGGACCTGCCTAGTATGGGTAAGTAGGTCTGCAGCAGTGATCCTTATGCTCTAATGTTTTGGTGATGGCGGTAGTGGGAGTGGTGGCTAAAGTGTTGGTAGTTGTGGTGGTGACTGGTGGTAGCAGCGTCGGTGGAGGCGGCATTGATGAGGCGGTTAAGTCGGGTAGTGATGGGGTGGTGGGTTGGTGGTGAAGGGGTTCTAATGATGGTGGTTATGGGGGTGATATGGTGATTTTGATAAAACTGTGATTATGGGAGGGGTGGTATGGTGGTTGGTGGTTAATCTAATGAAGGTAGTGGTGGGGGTGGGGGTGGTGGTAGGGGTGAGGGTGGTGGTAGTGGTGGCGGTAGTGGCTGCGTTCACCTGCATGTACCTAGTTTCTCAACTGACAGCTATTGGGTCCACCGTTACCAGTGGTAAACTGGTAGGAGTGACGGTGGTTGAATTATTGAAAAGCGAGTGGGTAGTGGAGGAGCAGGGGGAAGGGTAGATACCATGGTTGTGGTAGCACTCCTTGAAGGTTAATCATTCAGAATTTCCAGTGATCTCTGATGCAGGTGTTAAAGTGTACCTGGTAAGCCCCGCCTTACAAGTCAGAGAGAAATTCTGACGTGTTGCTCTTCTGAATATGTTCGTAAATATAAGGCTGGCTGAACTTCCTTCTTTTTTTAAAAATCCCGACATGAAAATGCTAAGTTTGACTGAAAGGAGGAAAATAATCGTGTATTTACTAAGTTAAAACGTGAATCAGTTCTAGATTTTAATGTGAAATATGAGAGGCATGCAAATTTAGGTTTTCCATAGAGTATATTGATGCTAATTGATGAGGGACGGTGGAACCGGTGCTGACCTAGTTTAAGTCAGCTATTCATCAAAGGCCCAAAAAATTTAATTTTAATATATATATTGTCATTATTTAGAGGCAGAAACCTTTTCTATGTATACTTAGATGGTTATGATCATTTAACTAATATTTTTTACCCGGGAAGTTATAAAGCGAGAAATTTATGCCGTGCGCCAGAGACTATTCCGTGGAGTAGACTTTACAAAATTTTAATCCAGTAAAATAAAATATTTGGAGAACATTAGATGAAGAGAAAAACAGGTAAAGACAAGTGAGTTTCCTTATGAATTTTCTCAGAACACAAGATTTCTGTTGCATTTGCAAGGGGTAAGATGAGATTTTGTTCGCAATTTTTAACCCTGGTGAGTTAGCCATCCAGGATAAGAAAGTTTGTGCGTCATCAAGGGACTGACTGTCTTATTTCCACTGGTTCCTCAATCTTGTCCCCCAGAATGCTACCCATACCAGTCGACTAACACCCAGGTACCTACTCGCTTGGTGGGAGAATAGGACAACAGGTGTAAGGAAACACATCCAATGTTTTCACCCTTGTAGGGGATCGAACCACAGACACTCAGCGTGAAAGGCGAGAGCGTTGCCTACCAGATCCGTGGCCTGATAGGCTTCTTCAGTCGAATACAGAATAGGAAGCAGATGTAAAGACGATGTAATAAGAACATAAGAAAGGAAGAACACTGCAGGAGGCCTGCTGGCCCATACTAGGCACGTCCTTTACAATTCATCCCACTAACAAACATTTGCCCAACCCAGTTTTCAATGCCACCCAAGAAATAAGCTCTGATGTGAAAGTCCCACTCAAATCCAACCCTTCCCACTCATGTACTTATCCTACCTAGATTTGAAACTACCCAAAGTCCCAGCCTCAATAAACCAACTAGGTAGACTGTTCCACTCATCAACTACCCTATTTCCAAACCAATACTTTCCTATGTCCTTTCTAAATCTAAACTTATCTAATTTAAATCCATTACTGCGGGTTCTCTCTTGGAGAGATATCCTCAAGACCTTGTTAATATCCCCTTTATTAATACCTATCTTCCACTTATACACTTCGATCAGGTCTCCCCTCATTCTTCGTCTAACAAGTGAATGTAACTTAAGAGTCTTCAATCTTTCTTCATAAGGAAGATTTCTAATGCTATGTATTAATTTAGTCATCCTACGCTGAATGTTTTCTAACGAATTTATGTCCATTTTGTGATACGGAGACCAGAACTGAGCTGCATAATCTAGGTGAGGCCTTACTAATGATGTATAAAGCTGCAGTATGACCTCTGGACTTCTGTTGCTTACACTTCTTGATATAAATCCCAGTAATCTATTTGCCTTATTACGTACGCTTAGGCATTGCTGTCTTGGTTTAAGGTTGCTGCTCACCATAACCCCCAAGTCCTTTTCGCAACCTGTATGGCTAAGTTCTACATCACTTTCAAAGACTTAGTTTCAAGGTGGTCAGTCCCTCAGCCTCGAGAAGTTTTGTGTAGGTGAAACGTTCTGGAATAAAGTTACCTAACTTTTGCACATGTGTCGTATTTATCAACTTGGCAGTACTGTATACCAACAACATATAGATGCTATGTTAATAGCATCAAAGACAGCATATTGCATAGATTAGAATTTGAAGAAGTGCTCATGTTGGCTATGCTGAAAGAGGTTCATGAATTGAGAGCTGCAACATATCATGCCTGCCGAATTAATGTCCTCTTTCCCTGGATACAATTTCTTTGTACCTAAATATATTTAACAGTTCGAGAGTTGTCAACTCCGCAAAAGAAGTCATCATCTGCAAACTCAACTGATAAGAATTCGGCTCACAGCTGTAGGGAGTTAGGTAAGATTCCCCAGCTGAGGAAGACGCAGGAGCAAGCCTGCAGTCACCTGTTCCCTCCTGTTCATTTAGTGTGTAACTATTAATGTTAGGTATAGAACTGTAATCATATGAGGAAATACTTTTCGTTACATGTCAGTGCCTATGAAAGGTTGCTGTAATGATTATCTCCACCATTTTTATATTTGAAGACGATGAGTAGGTATTCGTAGAACGATGAGTAGGTATTCGTAGTGGTGCTGCCACCGCCGCCTGATTCAAAAACTGCGGCGTGACAAGCAGTGGCCTTGGCTACTTTGGAAAATTGTAAGAGGTAATTTACACCATCACCTCCTCCCTGATTTGCAGAAAGCTTTCTAACAAACAGGGTATCTCCTGAGAGACATCCATAACTGGTAGTGAATAGGTGACTTTTAATTTAATTTTAATTTTCCAGGGAATGATATGGTATGGTCGCGTCTTCTTTCAACGCTACTCCACAAGCGCACACTGGTTTTGGAACTTAAAATTTCTACTTTTTCTTGTGCCTGCAACCAGTGTTAATTTATGGACTCTTTGTTTTTAACGCAATTTTCAATATAACTGCTGTTAGGACTGATAGCCATTATGACTATCAATCCTATCAGTTACGAACACAACTTTTGTAACAACGGACTTAGTCATCGCTGAGTCGTGTATCAATTTACTGTGATGCGAGTTAGGGAATTTGGGATATATCCTGAGTGGAGTTGTGACCTAGTTTGTCGACGCAGTTATGAAAGGAAAGAGACTGTTGTCGTGAGACTGACTGACTCAGAGTGGGTGTTAGCATTTCACTTATGATTGCTGTGTTGGCCTCGTTTCTGCAACCTGGTCTGGACTCAGTTGCAAGAAGCGTTCAGCTTCTCTATATTCAGCATTAAATGGACTTCAGTATTTGCCATGTCTATGGACTAAGCCAACTCTAGAATAGAAAAGGCTTCCTATTTTAAGTGGGTCTACATACTGTATTTTGTGGCCAATTTTAAATCATTCTGTATCTGCATTTATATTTATTGTGATGACCTGGGATTTCATGCAAGAAAGTGGCACACTTTTTGCATCTTTGGAGTTTATATATCTTATCAATATGTTCTGTCCCATAACAATTGCTTCTCATGCAAAATATATATAACTGTTCAAGATATTTTATTCATTAAAGATATGTATATTTTAAACAACTTGTTTTACTAAATCTATAGACTGAGGATAGACAAAATTTTTAGTTTAAACCGTGAGATGGCTTGCTTACAGTAGCCCTGCTCTGGTAGTAGAGGCAAGATAGTTCCGAATGTAATTTCACTGCCCACGAGCTTCTGTCTGTCTTACAGCTAGTTTCTACAGTATTGCCTTTAACCTAGTTGACTGCAGGTTTGAGAGCAGTCAATCAGAGGTAGTTTAGTCTGAGTGTAGTAAAATCTTACTAATTGTGGCATGCAAAGAGTACGTAACCTTTATTCGGCGCATGTACACACCCTCATTTACATTTCCTCCAACCAGCGAACCAGGGGACTGAGGGTTGACGATGGGGCCCCGTCGTTCAACCAGTACCCAGGTTCCAGCCAATGAGAAGATGGTTTTGGCAATCGCAGAGGTTTTGTGGGTACCACTCTCCTGTCTGCCCTTGTCATTCCCATTCTAGAGCTGGTTGAAGCACGGTCTGCTCTCTAGTGGCTTCTATTCTGCCTTGCTTACCGTGGAGTGCACTAATACCTATTGTTGTACGTAGTGTATATAGTGTACATACTTCTGTTCTAAATTGGTGAAGGATAATATAAGTCAAGTTTTTCTGCTGTGTTTATTTTGCTCCCTTTACACCCAGGATAACAGGCCATTTGGACTCCTGGGTTGTAATACTAATAATTAACTTAACCACACATAATCAGTAACGAATCAGGACGTTGTGTATGTAAACAAGATTCCCGAGTTAGATCCTATACAATAAATTACGGATAAACAGTTAACAGACGAGAAAATTCCTGCCGTTCAAGACCATGTACATGTATTTAACAGTAGTTAATTATTATTGCCAGAGTTTCTTTGGAAAACGGATGATACACAAGCTTTTAAGACAACCTCATGGCCTGACTAGATTTATCTCCAGGCGTTCAAAGAGCAGAGGCTGCCAGCTGAGAGTAGGAACAAGAGCAGGAGAGACATGAGGTAGTCACAGTCAAGATACTTTAAAGTACAGAATAATGATACTGGAGTGCCGACGTTCATAGAAAGTGACCATGACATACTCAGAGACGTTCTAAAATAAACTTTGTAGAGGTTTAGAAAGTATTTGTGAGTTTGGTAATACATTAACAGAACAAAAAAATAGATGTGGAATACATGTACTATGACCATGTAAAATTTTGTCACGTAAAATATCAAGAATCCTCTCGCAAGATTAAACAAATACCTGGAGAGTTCTACTAAGATTTTGCGAGTGGTAAACTTCAAATAATTTGAAGGAAATGTTCTAGTTAATTCTTAATGGAGAATTCTATAACTGTACGAATCCAGACATTTAATACAAGGACGATAGTACATGTGAAGATGTCACAGATGCTGGCGACCTGGGTGACAAATGTGAGATTTTACATACCGTGTTCAGCTAGTAATGAACACCTTGCCACTCAGGATAGTCAAACAGTTCCTGCTCCATCGACTCTCTTGTTTAAATATGAACACTACTACTACTACTACAAACGCGATTTATTTAACCTATAGCAAATACAATATAATGTACAAACTCTATAAAAAAGAGCATACTTAACTTCAAGTCTGTACTTTCATTTGAAAAGAAAGACGGCCACGTAATCATGGTCACGAGTTTCGAAATCAGTTTTTCCTATCGCAAAAGCATCCATTTTTCCCCTTAGAAAATTAATGTACTAGATCAAATTAATGCACTTCACAACTAGCAGATGAAATCTATAGCTGGAGAAACAACCTTAGCTGTCGCCTGACAGTGCTGAAATAGCTATGAGGCCTTTCTATAGTGAAATCGAAGATGCTTATTCTATAAAAGAATCTTTGACAAATATTCTGTAAGACACTTGCAGATACTTAGCCATGTGTCGCGGTAGAGAGACTGTGTCACCTATCTCTAATAAATAATATGCACGTAAGGCCATGTTCTTGGAAGCATGTGAGGTAAGATAAGATAAGATTTCGTTCGGATTTTTAACCCCGGAGGGTTAGCCACCCATGATAACCCAAGAAAGTCAGTGGGTCATCGAGGACTGTCTAACTTATTTCCATTGGGGTCCTTAATCTTGTCCCCCAGGATGCGACCCACACCAGTCGACTAACACCCAGGTACCTGTTTGCTGCTAGGTGAACAGGACAACAGATGTAAGGAAACGTGCCGAAATGTTTCCACCCGCCGGGAATCGAACCCGGGCCCTCCGTGTGTGAAGCGTGAGCTTTAGCCACCAGGCCACCGGGTCAGGTTAAATAGAGTCTTTACATATATGTAAAGCTGTTAAGAACATAAGGAACGTTTCCAATGGATTCCCAACTCATGATTGGAAGAGATATTTTAGTTTCTGGCAGTATGTATAAGGAACTCGTGACAATAACTAATCTTAGAGCTGATCATTTTCCCATAGTGCAATCACGAAGGATATAGTGAAGATTCGGAAAGCTACACTACCTCCATTACCTATCAAGGACCATGAAGAATTGGGACTTGGATTCCTCGTCAGCGGTCTTACACTGCCGGTAAACCAACAAGTGGGAAAACATTCTCATGGAGTACCTACAAAGACCGAAATAGTCAAGTTTACGTGTGATGATAATGACTGATACAAGATCAGTCAAGTAATGTATCAAAACAGAATAATAACAATATCATAATAGTGTAATAATAATAAATGCACTGATCAATCTACACTGGATGGGAAAACGGAAATTGTGCATAGCAGAGTGGCACTGTCCCATTAGCTATCGCATAACTTGGCTCGTGATAGACCCATGCGTGAACATTTAGGTATCAGGAAATTATTATAATCAAAAAGTAGCGCTAAAGGTATCAGGAAAGAACAAGACAATATTGCTAAATATTTTTATCAGACTCTCACGCGTTAACTGAAAGAATGCTCGTTAGAATGTGCATTACGTGTCAGCTGGTAGGTAAGTTCAATTTTCCTCCACTTATACGCATGTGGAGACCAAAGTTCTTCTGTTATGATCGGTGAATCAGTGATGGTTTGTGTACTATGAGTGTACCCAGGCCGAGGAAACAAGCTACTGGTTTTATCAACATAATTCACAGCTTCACATACGTCTTGCTCCATCTAGCCTCATCCTTCAGTCTTACAATAAACGTAAGATATATTGCTTTCGAACAATGATAAGTTTTAGTCGCCCTCATCATAGGAAGATACCAGTTCTGTCTCGTATTATTGTATATGTAAGTACCTTTTAAAAGTGAGGTGTTAATAAAGAGGATACCTCCTCCAGGGCGACAAGTTGGATCCTCTTCATTATGCGCTTAGGAAAAATGTTCTGGGGTAGTTTCCAGGTGTGACTCGCATCACGCTAGAGGAAGTGTGTGTAATATTCCTATGTACATTATTTCATGACTACATTATTTAATAATTATTATTTAAAACTGTAATTATGTATGTATGCTTTTCAGTGGTTATAAGGTGAGTATCTAAGAGTTTTAGTGTAATAATTATCTTTACCATTTGTTACATTTGATGTTACTTGCTTTTATGGAGAGGTGGAGTTACTGTTGCTGTCTGTTGCAAAACTGCTTAAGAAGCCATGGATTTGGTTAATTTGGAAAGATGCAAGGGATAACATCTCTTTCCCTTCCCTTACTGGGAGACAATGATATATACATCGAAAGTGCACATTTCTTGGTGAATATACAGTTTACCTCCATCCCTCTTGTACGGAATTAAGTATACTTTTGACTCATAGTCAACAAGTTACATGCGGCCTTATTGATCCTTATTTAGTAGATAGGCTTTAAGCCCAGTTAACCATAATTATATTTATTACTAAGCACTAAACCCACAAGAGACCCAATTAACCAACCAACCCTTGCTGGCAGAAAGCGTTCTGTCGTCTGCTGGGAATTACTTGAGCGGAGTTGATTTTGGGATTTTGAATCTCTGTGTCGTCTTGTGTCTGCGGCCAATATTCTTATTTGAGAGTGAGTTTACTGTTCTGAGTTTGGAACACTGAGGGGTTGCAGTTTAGCTTTCTCGATGCCTCTGTCCAGTGTGGATAGACTGTGCGTTTACCTGGAATACTCAGTTTTGACATACACTGTCACTGTCTGCTTTTCACTAATGTTTGGAGTAGAATGATTTCTGCAATGTCTGGTTTGGACTGTTTTATTTATCCTGGTTTGGAGAGCATTTGCAGTCTTGTTGGCACGCTTATTGTTTAACACCGAGAAGATTTTCTCTGCTTTGCCTTGTTTGACATACTGTGTTTTGTTACCATGGTCCTTAACTAGTTGGTGTTTGCACGCACGCACACGCACGCACACACATACACAAGGTGACAGAAGTAAGACAAGAGAAAGAGGGGTGGATCGACTGCATTTTTTTGGACTGCAAGAAGGCCTTCGACACAGTTCCTCACAAGAGGTTACTGCAAAAGCTAGAGGATCAGGCACACATAACAGGAAAGGCACTGCAATGGACCAGAGAATACCTGACGGGGAGGCAACAACGAGTCATGGTACGTGACGAGGTGTCAGAGTGGGCGCCTGTGACAAGCGGGGTTCCACAGGGGTCAGTCCTAGGACCTGAGCTGTTCTTGGTATATGTGAATGACATAACGGAAGGGATAGACCCAGAAGTGTCCTTGTTTGCAGATGATGTAAAGTTAATGAGAAGAATCAAATCGGATGAGGATCAGGCAGGACTACAAAGAGACCTGGACAGGCTACAAGCCTGGTCCAGCAACTGGCTCCTTGAGTTTAACCCTGCCAAATGCAAAGTCATGAAGATTGGGGAAGGGCAAAGAAGACCGCCGACGCAATATAGTTTAGATGGCCAAAGACTGTAAACCTCACTCAAGGAAAAAGATCTGGGGGTGAGTATAACACCGAGCATATCTCCTGAGGCGCACATCAATCAGACAACTGCTGCAGCATACGGGCGCCTGGCAAACCTACGGATAACGTTCCGATACCTCAGTAAGGATTCGTTCAAGACTCTGTATACCATTTACGTCAGGCCCATACTAGAGTATGCAGCACCAGTTTGGAATCCACATCTAGTCAAGCACGTCAAGAAATTAGAGAAAGTGCAAAGGTTTGCAACAAGACTAGTCCCAGAGCTAAGGGATTGTCCTACGAAGAAAGGTTGAGGGAAATCGGCCTGACGACACTGGAGGACAGGAGGGTCAGGGGAGACATAATAACAATATATAAAATACTGCGCGGAATAGACAAGGTGGACAAAGACGGGATGTTCCAGAGAAGGGACACAGACACAAGAGGTCACAATTGGAAGTTGAAGACTCAGATGAATCAAAGGGATGTTAGGAAGTATTTCTTCAGTCATAGAGTAGTCAGGCCGTGGAATAGCCTAGAAAGTGACGTAGTGGAGGCGGGAACCATACATAGTTTTAAGGCGAGGTATGATAAAGCTCATGGGGCAGGGAGAGAGAGGACCTAGTAGCAATCAGCGAAGAGGCGGGGCCAGGAGCTGTGACTCGACCCCTGCAATCACAAATAGGCGAGTACAAATAGGTGAGTACACACACAGGAAGGGCACTGCAATGGATCAGAGAATACATGACAGGGAGGCAACAACGAGTCATGGTACGTAATGAGGTACCACAGTGGGCGCCTGTGGCGAGCGGGGTCCCACAGGGATCAGCCCTAGGACCAGTCCTATTTTTGGTATATGTGAATGACATGATGGAAGGGATAGACTCAGAAGTGTCCCTGTTCGCAGATGATGTGAAGTTAATGAGGAGAATTAAATCAGATGAAGATCAGGCAGGACTTCAAAGAGACCTGGACAGGCTGGTCAAGTGGTCCAGCAACTGGCTTCTTGAATTTAACCCCGCCAAATGCAAAGTCATGAAGATTGGGGAAGGGCAAAGAAGACCGTAGACAGAGTATAGGCTAGGTGGCCAAAAACTGCAAACCTCACTCAAGGAGAAAGATCTTGGGGTGGGTATAACACTGAGCACGTCTCCGGAATCACATATCAAACAGGTAACAGCTGCAGCATATGGGCGCCTGGCAAACCTGAGAACAGCGTTCCGATACCTTAGTAAGGAATCGTTCAAGACTCTGTACACTGTGTACGTCAGGCCCATACTGGAGTATGCAGAACCAGTCTGGAACCACACCTGGTCAAGCACGTCAAGAAATTAGAGAAAGTGCAAAGGTTAGCAACAAGGTTAGTCCCGGAGTTCAGGGGAATGTTCTACGAAGAAAAGTTGAGGGAAATCGGACTGACGACACTGGAGGACAGAAGGGTTAGGGGAAACATGATAACGACATACAAAATACTGCGTGGAATAGATAAGGTGGACAGAGACATGATGTTCCAGAGATGGGACACAGAAACCAGGGGTCACAATTGGAAGCGGAAGACTCAGACGAGTCACAGGGATGTTAGGAAGTATTTCTTCAGTCACAGAGCTGTCAGGAAGTAGAATAATCTAGCAAGTGATGTAGTGGAGGCAGAAACCATACATAGCTTTAAGACCAGGTATGACAAAGCTCAGGGAGAAGAGATAGGATCTAGTAGCGATCAGTGAAGAGGCGGGGCCAGGAGCTGAGTTTCGACCTCTGCAACCACAATTAGGTCAGTATAATTAGGCGAGTACACACACACAATCCATACAAAGGATCCATACATAGCTTTAAGAAGAGGTATGATAAAGCTCACGGAGCGGGAAGAGTGACCGGATAACGGCCAGGTGAAGAGGCAGGGCCAGAAGCTGTGACACGACCCCCGCAACCACAACTAGGTGAGTGCGCACATACACACACACACACACACACACACACACACACACACACACACACACACACACACACACGCACACACACGCACACACACACACACACACACACAATGTGTCTGAAGTTTATGTATTGCATCATTAACATATTTTCCCTGAAATATCAATTGTCTATACGACAATATGATGACAAAATTTAACTGTACAAGTCTTTGCTCATTAAAGATTAATACATTTAACACTTCTTGTCTTACCAAATCCTAAGATTTGTAAACAGAGGTTAGATTTTCTGTTCCGATGGTGTGGCGGTCTGACTACAACTAGCTCTGTTTTAAATAACTAAATAAATAACAAAAAGGCACAATACCGTGACTGGAACGATACACAAATAACCCGCACATAAAAGACAGAAGCTTACGACGACGTTTCGGTCCGACTTGGACCATTGACAAAGTCACACTAACAGAGGTGGAGCAGGACGGCTATATATAGGCAGGAAGAGGTGGAGGTAGTAGTAGTGGTAGTGGTAGTAGTAGTAGTAGTACAAGAATTGTATATAATACCGACAGGATGAAATGACACATGCACAACACCCGGGCATCCCCACCGTAGACGTTTTGCTAGCATAGGGAAGCATTTCTAGGAGTTAGTTATCTGCTATGTGGCGCCGCCTCAAGTCTAGTAGCACATGTTAGAACCGAGTTTTATAATGAAATGTATAACGAAATTAGGTCAGGTTCGTCAGGAAACAGGACAACTGTTTCTTAGTCATGTGATAACCAGCAGCTGGCGCTTTTGGTTATTTGACAGAGGCCTTCCGCTGGCTTACCGGCCCACCCCCCTTTTAAAAATTATGGTTATATTTATAACAATTAGATTAATATGTAACGAGAAAAAAGATCTTTGAAATTGTAGATGAATGGTTCAGAGAACCGACATGTTGTTGAATTAGACACATGTGCAACTCTTGGGTATCTTTATTGAGGAAACGTTTCGCCACACAGTGGCTTCATCAGTCCATAAAAAGGAGAAACTTGAGGGACTGATTACCTCATTCTCCTCCTGTTCTTCAAGTTTCTCCTTTGTAAGGACTGATGAAGCCACTGTGTGGCGAAACGTTTCCTCAAAGATACCGAAGAGTTGCACATGTGTCTAATTCAACATCTTTGAAATAAATGATCGATAAGGAGTGAGAGAGTAGACTGTGTATTAATATAATTAAATAGGTTGGATAAATACATGAGTGGGTGTGAGTTGGACTTGACTAGCTTGTGCTACTAGGTCGGATGCCGTGCTCCTCCCTTAAGTGAATGTGACTGACCTGACTAGGTCAAGGCGGGAGAATTGACCCTGCCTCGCATGGGCCAGTAGGCCTGCTGCAGTGTTCCTTCTTTTTTATGTTCTTATAATCAATGAAGTGAATGCGATATGTTGATAATAAGATTAGGTCAAGTTAAACTAGTTCATTATTACTACCGTCTCGTTAAGATACTAAGATAGTTGATGTGTTGATCTTTGTGGCTGTTTTGTTCACCCTGGAGTTCAATTGCACATATACGACACGAATTTAATGAAGAACATTCCCGGAAAATTATGAAATTTAAAACCAGCCAACAGTGAAAACCACACACGGGATAATGGAATGATTCCAATGTGTTAATTGTTCCAAAAAAATGCATCTGAACACAAATGTACACAAGTCACTGAACACATTAGTTGTTATTCACTCGTTATATTTCCGATTTTGTTTCAGATTTGATCAACGCTCTTTAAGGGAAGCTCAGAGAGGCTGCCGTAGCCTCTCTAAGCTTCAGTTTTGAATGACAGGTAAAAACCTTCAGGACTGAAAGAAGGAACATTGGTGTTGGTGGGGAATGAACAATCGATTGAAGGAGAAAAAATCTGGGTCAGAGTGGAAAAAGGACTCACGAGGAATTAAAATTAAACAATAAATAAAAAAAAAGTAAATGGATAAACAAGTATGAAAAATTATTTTTAAAACTTATATACGAACACTAGTGAGAGAATAACAATCATACGAACTTAAAATCATAAAACTACCTAAAATAAACAAATTGAGCATCATACTACCTAAATTAAGCAAACAAAACAATTTAACAAAACGAAATGCATAAACAAGCACGAAACAATCATATAACTTACATAAGAACACTACTGAAAAAAAAGATCTTATAAATAAACCAAAAAATCATCATTCCTAGCGACGAATTTAATTTGGTAGAGGACGACACAGAAGTTACAAGAGCAGCAGACATCTCCAGTGGAACCCCTGAGGAAAGTTTCTCAACTCTCTTGCCTTCTGAGCATGTTGAACTCACACACAATCTATGAGGACAAGGGTAAGCAAGAACCACAACTTTGACTTAATATCATCAACAAAGTTAAGTAATTAACCCCCTCCTCCCCCCCCCCTAGCTCCAGTAAATTAATTATAAAGATCACGATATTTTTTTCTTAAGGAAAATAATTCACTAAAATTACCAAGGTTTATTAATATTTTGATAATCGCGAATCATTGCTTAAATAATTCCATCAGTACTGCGAGTATAGTTTGAACATAATATAGTACTTAAATGTGAATAAAATGGTAATATTATGCCCATAATAGCTATAACTAGGCGGCGAATTTGGGGACATGTGGAGGCGAGTTGGGGGACATGTGAAGGCGAGTTGGGGACACGCCGGGGCGAGTTGGGGGACACGTCGGGGCGAGTTGGGGGACACGTCGGGGCGAGTTGGGGGACACGTCGGAGAGAGCTGGGGGACACGTCGGAGAGAGCTGGGGGACACGTCGGGGCGAGCTGGGGGACACGTCGGGGCGAGCTGGGGGACACGTCGGGGCGAGCTGGGGGACACGTCGGGGCGAGCTGGGGGACACGTCGGGGCGAGCTGGGGGACACGTCGGGGCGAGCTGGGGGACACGTCGGGGCGAGCTGGGGGACACGTCGGGGCGAGCTGGGGGACACGTCGGGGCGAGTTGGGGGACACGTCGGGGCGAGGTGGGGGACACGTCGGGGCGAATTGGGGGACACGTCGGGGCGAGTTGTGGGACACGTCGGGGCGAGTTGGGGGACACGTCGGGGCGAGTTGGGGGACACGTCGGGGAGAGTTGGGGGACACGTCGGGGCGAGTTGGGGGACACGTCGGGGCGAGTTGGGGGACACGTCGGGGCGAGTTGGGGGACACGTCGGGGCGAGTTGGGGGACACGTCGGGGCGAGTTGGGGGACACGTCGGGGCGAGTTGGGGGACACGTCGGGGCGAGTTGGGGGACACGTCGGGGCGAGTTGGGGGACACGTCGGGGCGAGTTGGGGGACACGTCGGGGCGAGTTGGGGGACACGTCGGGGCGAGGTAGGGGACACGTCGGGGCGAGTTGGGGGACACGTCGGGGCGAGTTGGGGGACACGTCGGGGCGAGTTGGGGGACACGTCGGGGCGAGTTGGGGGACACGTCGGGGCGAGTTGGGGGACACGTCGGGGCGAGTTGGGGGACACGTCGGGGCGAGTTGGGGGACACGTCGGGGCGAGTTGGGGGAAACGTCGGGGCGAGCTATGGGACACGTCGGGGCGAGCTAGGGGACACGTCGGGGCGAGCTAGGGGACACGTCGGGGCGAGCTAGGGGACACGTCGGGGCGAGTTGGGGAGTGGAGGAGAGAGGTGGAGGAGAGAGGTACGGACAGTAGATGGGATGATAGAACACAACATGGTCTCAGGCTCCTGGTGATCACCTGTTCTCAAGTATTTGGTTCTAAACTGTGTTTATTGGATTGTTTTTCTAGCGGTGTTTTTTTGGTTAGTGTTTTTAGTGTACAAAAACATGACGCTGGTAGTGTTAGCATGACGCTGGTAGTGTTAGCATGACGCTGGTAGTGTTAGCATGACGCTGGTAGTGTTAGCATGACGCTGGTAGTGTTAGCATGACGCTGGTAGTGTTAGCATGACGCTGGTAGTGTTAGCATGACGCTGGTAGTGTTATTAACATGACGCTGGTAGTGTTAGCATGACGCTGGTAGTGTTAGCATGACGCTGGTAGTGTTAGCATGACGCTGGTAGTGTTAGCATGACGCTGGTAGTGTTAGCATGACGCTGGTAGTGTTATTAACATGACGCTGGTAGTGTTAGCATGACGCTGGTAGTGTTAGCATGACGCTGGTAGTGTTATTAACATGACGCTGGTAGTGTTATTAACATGACGCTGGTAGTGTTATTAACATGACGCTGGTAGTGTTATTAACATGACGCTGGTAGTGTTATTAAACATGTCGCTGGTAGTGTTATTAAACATGTCGCTGGTAGTGTTATTAACATGACGCTGGTAGTGTTATTAACATGACGCTGGTAGTGTTATTAACATGACGCTGGTAGTGTTAGCATGACGCTGGTAGTGTTAGCATGACGCTGGTAGTGTTAGCATGACGCTGGTAGTGTTAGCATGACGCTGGTAGTGTTAGCATGACGCTGGTAGTGTTAGCATGACGCTGGTAGTGTTAGCAGGACGCTGGTAGTGTTAGCATGACGCTGGTAGTGTTAGCATGACGCTGGTAGTGTTAGCATGACGCTGGTAGTGTTAGCATGACGCTGGTAGTGTTATTAACATGACGCTGGTAGTGTTAGCATGACGCTGGTAGTGTTAGCATGACGCTGGTAGTGTTAGCATGACGCTGGTAGTGTTAGCATGACGCTGGTAGTGTTATTAACATGACGCTGGTAGTGTTAGCATGACGCTGGTAGTGTTAGCATGACGCTGGTAGTGTTAGCATGACGCTGGTAGTGTTATTAACATGACGCTGGTAGTGTTATTAACATGACGCTGGTAGTGTTATTAACATGACGCTGGTAGTGTTATTAAACATGTCGCTGGTAGTGTTATTAAACATGTCGCTGGTAGTGTTATTAACATGACGCTGGTAGTGTTATTAACATGACGCTGGTAGTGTTATTAACATGACGCTGGTAGTGTTAGCATGACGCTGGTAGTGTTAGCATGACGCTGGTAGTGTTAGCATGACGCTGGTAGTGTTATTAACATGACGCTGGTAGTGTTATTAACATGACGCTGGTAGTGTTATTAACATGACGCTGGTAGTGTTATTAACATGACGCTGGTAGTGTTATTAACATGACGCTGGTAGTGTTATTAAACATGTCGCTGGTAGTGTTATTAAACATGTCGCTGGTAGTGTTATTAACATGACGCTGGTAGTGTTATTAACATGACGCTGGTAGTGTTATTAACATGACGCTGGTAGTGTTAGCATGACGCTGGTAGTGTTAGCATGACGCTGGTAGTGTTAGCATGACGCTGGTAGTGTTATTAACATGACGCTGGTAGTGTTATTAACATGACGCTGGTAGTGTTATTAACATGACGCTGGTAGTGTTATTAACATGACGCTGGTAGTGTTATTAACATGACGCTGGTAGTGTTATTAACATGACGCTGGTAGTGTTATTAACATGACGCTGGTAGTGTTATTAACATGACGCTGGTAGTGTTATTAAACATGTCGCTGGTAGTGTTATTAAACATGTCGCTGGTAGTGTTATTAACATGACACTGGTAGTGTTATTAACATGACGCTGGTAGTGTTATTAACATGACGCTGGTAGTGTTATTAACATGACGCTGGTAGTGTTATTAACATGTCGCTGGTAGTGTTATTAACATGACGCTGGTAGTGTTATTAACATGACGCTGGTAGTGTTATTAAACATGTCGCTGGTAGTGTTATTAAACATGTCGCTGGTAGTGTTATTAAACATGTCGCTGGTAGTGTTATTAAACATGTCGCTGGTAGTGTTATTAAACATGTCGCTGGTAGTGTTATTAACATGACGCTGGTAGTGTTATTAACATGTCGCTGGTAGTGTTATTAAACATGTCGCTGGTAGTGTTATTAAACATGTCGCTGGTAGTGTTATTAACATGACGCTGGTAGTGTTATTAAACATGACGCTGGTAGTGTTATTAACATGACGCTGGTAGTGTTATTAAACATGTCGCTGGTAGTGTTATTAACATGACGCTGGTAGTGTTATTAACATGACGCTGGTAGTGTTATTAACATGACGCTGGTAGTGTTATTAACATGACGCTGGTAGTGTTATTAACATGACGCTGGTAGTGTTATTAACATGTCGCTGGTAGTGTTATTAACATGACGCTGGTAGTGTTATTAACATGACGCTGATAGTGTTATTAACATGTCGCTGGAAGTGTTATTAACATGTCGCTGGTAGTGTTATTAACATGACGCTGGTAGTGTTATTAACATGTCGCTGGAAGTGTTATTAACATGTCGCTGGTAGTGTTAACATGTCGCTGGTAGTGTTATTAACATGACGCTGGTAGTGTTATTAACATGTCGCTGGTAGTGTTATTAACATGTCGCTGGAAGTGTTATTAACATGTCGCTGGTAGTGTTATTAACATGTCGCTGGTAGTGTTATTAACATGTCGCTGGTAGTGTTATTAACATGTCGCTGGTAGTGTTATTAACATGACGCTGGTAGTGTTATTAACATGTCGCTGGAAGTGTTATTAACATGTCGCTGGAAGTGTTATTAACATGACGCTGGAAGCGTTAATAACATGACGCTAGTAATGTTAGTAACATGACGCTAATATAGTAACATGACGCTAGTAGTGTTATTAAGATGACGCTGGTAGTACTATTAACATGACGGTGGTAGTGTTAGTAACATGACGCTGGTAGTGTGTTAGTTTGTGTTAGACATGTAGGTGCTACACACACACATTGGCAACCGAACTCCAAAATAGATGTCAAATCTTGACATAGGTCATGTCAAGTCTTGATAGATTATAATTATTATAATCAAGGGGGAAGCGCTAAACCCAGAAGATTATACAGCGCCTGGGGGGGGGGGATGTGGAAGGCATTTAGGCTTAATTTGGGAAACTGGAGCACAGATCCAATTCCCTAAATCAAGAGCCCCTCACCAACATCAAGGAACCTTCCCTGAGGGGAAGTCTTGACAGAGATCATGTGAAATCTTGAGAAAGCGAACTTACGTGACGCCAGGTCGTGTTTGGGTTCCGTTCATTTTTTTTGTCTCCGTGACATCACTACATACAGGCCTTGTGATTGGTGATCACCGTGTTAAAATCTAGACGATATCATTGGTCTTTGGCAGTAACAAAGGACACATGTGACAGCTTAAGGAACTCCAGACACTTTATTTCTCATTGTCTCGATAGATCTCTATTCAGCGACTCTCATTGTCTGAGGAGGTCATTGTTGCACCCCTGGTGGACCCATATCGGTTGCATACATGACCTTTTAAGCACCAGGTATTCATATTTCTTGGCCTGTCCTCTATAATGAGCCAGAGGCCCTTTAGTGGTATAACTGATCTGTGGGTTGTTGGCTACTGTAACTGCAGACTGGTATAATTAATAATGGCCAATGTTAATGTTTATGTATTCTTCCTCTTCTTCCTCCTCCTCCTCCTCTTCTTCCTCCTTCTCCTCCTCTTCCTCCTCCTCCTCCTCTTCCTCCTCCTCCTCTTCCTATTCCTCCTCCTCTTCCTACTCCTCCTCTTCCTACTCCTCCTCCTCTTCCTACTCCTCCTCCTCTTCCTACTCCTCCTCCTCTTCCTACTCCTCCTCCTCTTCCTCATCCTCCTCTTCCTTATCCTCCTCCTTTTTCTTCTCCTAGTCCTTCTCTTCTTCCTCCTATTCCTTCAGGATAAATGCAATATACGTACAGGTTCCTCTCCTCCAGCAGACTGCAAGAGCTGTCATGTGTAGTGACTAGTTGTATTGAATCACTGGTGTTACTGCCTTTGCTTATGGGACTCAACATCCTCCTTTCATTTTCCTGTCCGAGTCCACGCCTTTAGAGTGACTAAATGATGCAAGAAAGCACACTGTATTGTCTTTATCTAATGAAAGAACAGTCATTAACGAGAGTTTTGTTACTAGACAACAGGTGATTAAGTACGATTAACACTTTCATAGGAAATATCAAGGGTTGTTAAAAATTGTGATGGCAACTAGCAGATGTAACCTGTGTACTTCTAGAGTCGAACCTAACAGCTGCAAGTATCCAGCTAACTAGCAAGATTCGAAATCTTACTCTGTGCCAAAAAGTAGGTTGCCGGAGCATGGAATACTTTTATGAGATATACAGTAAAATTTTAGTCTAAACGCCATTTAAGGTGAGAGATTTGCTTTGATTCTGGTGAAGGATTCCTGATCCATGGGCTGTAACTATATATTTAGGATTAGTGTTGATACACGCATTACTAAATATGTGATTTTCCCTACTACTAAAGACCAGCTGAGTTTGTCTTGGAATCTGTCATAGTCTTAGCCGTAGACAACCACAAGTACTCGTACTCTCTCTCTCTCTCTCTCTCTATCTTTAATACATGTACACGGTATACTGGCCTAGCTGACATTAATGACATACTACTATATAGAGAGCCGCTTGTTATGCAGAGCATTTCAGGAAAATTAGGTCAGTTTTGTCCCAGGATGCGACCCACACCAGTCCACTAACACCCAGGTACCCATTTTACTGATGGGTGAACATAGACAACCTGTGTAAGTTAACACGTCCGATGCTCCCACCCCTTCGCCGGGACTCGAACCCGGACCCTCACCGCGTGCTGTGAGAGCTTTTGGCACCAGGCCACTGGGTAATCCTACACCAGGATGCCTCAACCTTGTCACACTATTACCCAAAATGTCTCTCCCTTGTCGCAGAAAGACTCATACTCTTCCTTATTTAAAACTTCCCTCCCTTCGCTCTTTCCTTCCTCCATTCCGTGTTGCCTTCCTACCTACCTACTCAGTTTCTCCATTCATTACTCCCTTCTCCTTTTCTTCCCTTCCTGCTATCCTCCTTTCCCCTCTCATCATCGATGTACCCATTCCTTCTATCCACCCCCTCTCTTGTCCTACTTCCTTCGCCTCTGTTGTATTTAAATCTCTTCTTATCTTTCTCCCTTCGATCCATCTGGTAGTAGTAATAATAATAATATAAAAGCAGCAGTAGCAGCAGCAGTAGCAGCAGTAGAAATATTAGTGGCAGCAACAGTAGCAGCAGCAGCAGCAGCAGTAGTAGCGGCAGTAGCAGTATCAGCGGCGGCGGCGGCGGCAGCAGCATAATCATCACGAAGAATCACTAAGTTATGGCCATACAGTAGCTAGGGAACTGCAAGCAAAATGGTGTGAATATAAGAACCAGGTTTGATCCAAGGAACCAGGTATGATCCAAAGAACCAGGTTTGACCCAAAGAACCAGGTTTGACCCAAAGAATCAGGTTTGATCCAAAGAAAAGAACCAGGTTTCACCCAAAGAAGCAGGTTTGACCCAAAGAACCAGGTTTGATCCAAAGAACCAGGTTTGATCCAAAGAACCAGGTTTGATCCAAAGAAGCAGGTTTGATCCAAAGAACCAGGTTTGACCCAAAGAACCAGGTTTGATCCAAAGAACCAGGTTTGATCCAAAGAACCAGGTTTGATCCAAAGAACCAGGTTTGATCCAAAGAACCAGGTTTGACCCAAAGAACCAGGTTTGACCCAAAGAACCAGGTATGATCCAAAGAACCAGGTTTGATCCTAAAAAAACAGGTTTGATCCAAAGAACCAGGTTTGATCCAAAGAACCAGGTTTGACCCAAAGAACCAGGTTTGACCCAAAGAACCAGGTTTGATCCAAAGAACCAGGTATGATCCAAAGAACCAGGTATGATCCAAAGAAAAGAACCAGGTTTGATCCAAAGAACCAGGTTTGACCCAAAGAACCAGGTTTGATCCCAAGAACCAGGTTTAATAAAATAAACCAGGTTTGATCCAAGGGACCAGGTTAGATCCAAGGAACCAGGTTAGATCTAAGGAACCAGGGTAGATCCAAGGAACCAGGTTAGATCCAAGGAACCAAGTTTGATCCAAGGAACCAAGTATGATCAAAGAAATCAGGTTTGACCCAAGGAACCAGGTTTGATCCAAAGAACCAGGTTTGATCCAAAGAACCAGGTTTGATCCAAAGAAGCAGGTTTGATCCAAAGAACCAGGTTTGATCCAAAGAACTAGGTTTGATCCAAAGAACCAGGTTTGATCCAAAGAACCAGGTTTGATCCAAAGAACCAGGTATGATCCAAAGAACCAGGTATGATCCAAAGAAAAGAACCAGGTTTGATCCAAAGAACCAGGTTTGACCCAAAGAACCAGGTTTGATCCCAAGAACCAGGTTTAATAAAATAAACCAGGTTTGATCCAAGGGACCAGGTTAGATCCAAGGAACCAGGTTAGATCCAAGGAACCAGGTTAGATCCAAGGAACCAGGTTAGATCTAAGGAACCAGGGTAGATCCAAGGAACCAGGTTAGATCCAAGGAACCAAGTTTGATCCAAGGAACCAAGTATGATCAAAGAAATCAGGTTTGACCCAAGGAACCAGGTTTGATCCAAAGAACCAGGTTTGATCCAAAGAACCAGGTTTAATCCAAAGAAGCAGGTTTGATCCAAAGAACCAGGTTTGATCCAAAGAACTAGGTTTGATCCAAAGAACCAGGTTTGATCCAAAGAACCAGGTTTGATCCAAAGAACCAGGTTTGATCCAAAGAACCAGGTTTGATCCAAAGAACCAGGTTTGATCCAAAGAACCAGGTTTGATCCAAAGAACCAGGTTTGATCCAAAGAACCAGGTTTGATCCAAAGAACCAGGTTTGATCCAAAGAACCAGGTTTGATCCAAAGAACTAGGTTTGATCCAAAGAACCAGGTTTGATCCAAAGAACCAGGTTTGATCCAAAGAACCAGGTATGATCCAAAGAACCAGGTATGATCCAAAGAAAAGAACCAGGTTTGATCCAAAGAACCAGGTTTGACCCAAAGAACCAGGTTTGATCCCAAGAACCAGGTTTAATAAAATAAACCAGGTTTGATCCAAGGGACCAGGTTAGATCCAAGGAACCAGGTTAGATCCAAGGAACCAGGTTAGATCCAAGGAACCAGGTTAGATCTAAGGAACCAGGGTAGATCCAAGGAACCAGGTTAGATCCAAGGAACCAAGTTTGATCCAAGGAACCAAGTATGATCAAAGAAATCAGGTTTGACCCAAGGAACCAGGTTTGATCCAAAGAACCAGGTTTGATCCAAAGAACCAGGTTTAATCCAAAGAAGCAGGTTTGATCCAAAGAACCAGGTTTGATCCAAAGAACTAGGTTTGATCCAAAGAACCAGGTTTGATCCAAAGAACCAGGTTTGATCCAAAGAACCAGGTTTGATCCAAAGAACCAGGTTTGATCCAAAGAACCAGGTTTGATCCAAAGAACCAGGTTTGATCCAAAGAACCAGGTTTGATCCAAGAGCCATGTTAGATCCAAAGAACCAGGTTAGATCCAAGGAACCAGGTGTCATCCAAGGAACCAGGTGTCATCCAAGGAACCAGGTATGATAAAAGAAACCAGGTTTGATCCAAGGGGCCAGGTTAGATTCAAGGAACCAGGTTAGATCCAAGGAACTAGGTTTGATCCAAGGAACCATGTTAGATCCAAGGAACTAGGTTTGATCCAAAGAACCAGGTTTGATCCAAAGAACCAGGTTTGATCCAAAGAACCAGGTTTGATCCAAAGAACTAGGTTTGATCCCCACAACCAGGTTTGATCCCCACAACCAGGTTTGATCCACACAACCAGGTTTGATCCAAGGAATCAGGTTTGATCCAAAGAACCAGGTTTGATCCAAAGAACTAGGTTTGATCCCCACAACCAGGTTTGATCCCCACAACCAGGTTTGATCCACACAACCAGGTTTGATCCAAGGAACCAGGTTTGATCCAAAGAACCAGGTTTGATCCAAAGAACCAGGTTTGATCCAAAGAACCAGGTTTGATCCAAAGAACTAGGTTTGATCCAAAGAACTAGGTTTGATCCCCACAACCAGGTTTGATCCCCACAACCAGGTTTGATCCACACAACCAGGTTTGATCCAAGGAATCAGGTTTGATCCAAACAACCAGGTTTGACCCATAGAACCAGGTTTGACCTATAGAACCAGGTTTGACCCATAGAACCAGGTTTGACCCATAGAACCAGGTTTGACCCATAGAACTAGGTTTGACCCATAGAACCAGGTTTGACCCATAGAACCAGGTTTGACCCATAGAACCAGGTTTGACCCATAAAATCAGGTTTGACCCATAGAACCAGGTTTGACCCATAGAACCAGGTTTGACCCATAGAACCAGGTTTGACGCATAGAACCAGGTTTGACCCATAGAACCAGGTTTGACGCATAGAACCAGGTTTGACCCATAGAACCAGGTTTGACCCATAGAACCAGGTTTGACCCATAGAACCAGGTTTGATCCAAAGAACCAGGTTTGACCCAAAGAACCAGGTTTGACCCAAGGAACCAGGTTTGACCCAAGGAACCAGGTTTGACCCAAGGAACCAGGTTTGACCCTAGGAACCAGGTTTGACCCTAGGAACCAAGTTTGACCCAAAGAACCAAGTTTGACCCAAAGAACCAAGTTTGACCCAAAGAACCAAGTTTGACCCAAAGAACCAAGTTTGACCCAAAGAACCAAGTTTGACCCAAAGAACCAAGTTTGACCCAAAGAACCAAGTTTGACCCAAAGAACCAAGTTTGACCCAAAGAACCAGGTTTGACCCAAGGAACCAGGTTTGACCCTAGGAACCAGGTTTGACCCTAGGAACCATGTTTGACCCTAGGAACCAGGTTTGACCCAAAGAACCAAGTTTGACCCAAAGAACCAAGTTTGACCCAAAGAACCAAGTTTGACCCAAAGAACCAAGTTTGACCCAAAGAACCAAGTTTGACCCAAAGAACCAAGTTTGACCCAAAGAACCAAGTTTGACCCAAAGAACCAAGTTTGACCCAAAGAACCAAGTTTGACCCAAAGAACCAAGTTTGACCCAAAGAACCAAGTTTGACCCAAAGAACCAAGTTTGACCCAAAGAACCAAGTTTGACCCAAAGAACCAGGTTTGACCCAAGGAACCAGGTTTGACCCTAGGAACCAGGTTTGACCCTAGGAACCAGGTTTGACCCAAAGAACCAAGTTTGACCCAAAGAACCAAGTTTGACCCAAAGAACCAAGTTTGACCCAAAGAACCAAGTTTGACCCAAAGAACCAAGTTTGACCCAAAGAACCAAGTTTGACCCAAAGAACCAAGTTTGACCCAAAGAACCAAGTTTGACCCAAAGAACCAAGTTTAACCCAAAGAACCAAGTTTGACCCAAAGAACCAAGTTTGACCCAAAGAACCAAGTTTGACCCAAAGAACCAAATTTGACCCAAAGAACCAAATTTGACCCAAAGAACCAAGTTTGTTCTAAGTTGAAGGTCAACTGCACAAAATGCATTTTAATTTTTTTTGTTAATACGGTTAATTTGACTTAAATTTGGGTTAATTTACGTTATCCTAGAAGTAATTATAGTTACAAAAAATTGTTAGGTATCCCCGAAGGGATACCTTTAAGAGTTTTTTTTTTCTCTCTCTCCTATTAGTTATTTCGCGTAATTCGAGAACGTCTCACCCTATCGGCTTCAAATTTCCAACATTTCTGTACGGTAACTAGGACCATATTCTAGGAGCAGCTTGTATGTTCACGGGACCAGTGACCCAAAGTTACTGAGCCCTTTCCCAGCATCCTGCAATGGCTCTGATAACTTCAAAAATTTTCAGTAGCGGAACCTCATTCAAAAAGGTGTCAAAACTATAACTTCGGCGGAGAATGACATTCAAATTTTATTCCCGATAAATCACGATAGATAAATTTCAGTTAACCTCATCTGAACGGCTTCAATATTTACCTTATTTTCCGGCATATAAGGCGCGCTCTTTTCTCTCGCCCAGTCTTGGAAAACGAGCCTGCGCCTTATATGCTCAAGGTCAGGGTCGAGAGAAGGATTTGGGTTTCGCTTTAGCAGTTGTTTACTAACGTTACAACTACTTGGTAAAATCGTCTTGTATCGTGCGCCTTATATGCCGAAAAATGCGGTAATAGCTAATGCTTCTCAAGGTCACCATAGTAACTATTAAGTTCTGTTTGATTGCCGGTAAACTTGTTGTAGTCAAAAAAGAAACTTAATGGCTGGAATCCTAGTCATACCTTGAAACAGTATAGTGTTAAACCTTGAAACAGTATAGTGTTTGACCTTGAAACAGTATAGTGTTTAACCTTGAAACAGTATAGTGTTTAACCTTGAAACAGTATAGTGTTAAACCTTGAAACAGTATAGTGTTTGACCTTGAAACAGTATAGTGTTTAACCTTGAAACAGTATAGTGTTTAACCTTGAAACAGTATAGTGTTTAACCTTGAAACAGTACAGTGTTTAACCTTGAAACAGTATAGTGTTTAACCTTGAAACAGTATAGTGTTTAACCTTGAAACAGTATAGTGTTTAACCTTGAAACAGTACAGTGTTTAACCTTGAAACAGTATAGTGTTTAACCTTGAAACAGTATAGTGTTTAACCTTGAAACAGTACAGTGTTTAACCTTGAAACAGTATAGTGTTTAACCTTGAAACAGTATAGTGTTTGACCTTGAAACAGTATAGTGTTTAACCTTGAAACAGTACAGTGTTTAACCTTGAAACAGTACAGTGTTTAACCTTGAAACAGTATAGTGTTTAACCTTGAAACAGTATAGTGTTTAACCTTGAAACAGTACAGTGTTTAACCTTGAAACAGTATAGTGTTTAACCTTGAAACAGTATAGTGTTTGACCTTGAAACAGTATAGTGTTTAACCTTGAAACAGTACAGTGTTTAACCTTGAAACAGTATAGTGTTTAACCTTGAAACAGTATAGTGTTTAACCTTGAAACAGTATAGTGTTTAACCTTGAAACAGTATAGTGTTTGACCTTGAAACAGTATAGTGTTTAACCTTGAAACAGTACAGTGTTTAACCTTGAAACAGTATAGTGTTTAACCTTGAAACAGTATAGTGTTTAACCTTGAAACAGTATAGTGTTTAACCTTGAAACAGTATAGTGTTTAACCTTGAAACAGTATAGTGTTTAACCTTGAAACAGTATAGTGTTTAACCTTGAAACAGTATAGTGTTTAACCTTGAAACAGTATAGTGTTTAACCTTGAAACAGTATAGCGTTATTTAACTTTATTGCATTAGTTTCTCCCTTGATGCTGGTGGGTGGCTCTTGAACCAGTTAAGTTGACATCTTTCAATCGGATTTGAATGCCTCTCACTCTAGAAGCACTATAGTATTAAACTGAGAACGGCATCAATCTTCAATGGCTGAGGCATCGCACTAAATGGATGGAACATTTCATGGATTAAGTCTGAGTAAGCACAATTTTTTTGGATTCTGAGCAATAGCTTGAAAATGCATGTTCTGGTCGGAACAATTGTTCGTATTTAGTCGTAGGAGGCGACTAACTGCAGAGAGCAAAGGGCTAGTAACGCCGTCTGTATAAACTACTGAAAACAAGGAAAAAAAAAACTTGGGATGTTCGAACGTGTGTGGATGTAGGGCGGATGAAAAGAAAGAAATGATTGCTATAGTTATGAATGAAAAGAAGTTGGATGTCCTAGCCCTAAGCGAAACAAAGCTGAAGGGGGTAGGGGAGTTTCAGTGGGGAGAAATAAATGGGATTAAGTCAGGAGTATGTGAGAGTTAGAGCTAAGGAAAGGAAAGCAATAATAAGAACATAAGAACATAAGAACGAAGGAACACTGCAGAAGGCCTACTGGCCCATGCGAGGCAGGTCCAAGTCCCTACCGGCTTAAGCCAATGCACCCAACCTAGTCAGGTCAGGTCACATTGACTCAAGGGAGGAACACGGCAACCGACCCGTTAGCACAAGCTATCAGGTCTAACTCACACCCACCCACATCTACTCATGTATTTATCCAACCTACATGAGTAGATGTGGGTGGGTGTGAGTTAGACCTGATAGCTTGTGCTAACGGGTCGGTTGCCGTGTTCCTCCCTTGAATAGGGAATATAAATGTATAAATTCGACGATTATGTGGATTAAAATAAGGGTCGGATGTGAAAAGTGGGTCTTAATAAGTATGTGCCTGGAGAAGAGAGGAGTGTAGAGGAGAGAGAGAGATTTTGGGAGATGTTAAAGCGAGTGTGTAGGAACTTTTGAGCCAAATGAGAGAGTAATGATGGGAGGGGACCTAAATGGTACAGTAGGAGCGTTTAGAGAAGGTGTGGTAGGTAAGATTGGGATGTCAGGTGTAAATGATAATGGGGAGCATATGATTGAAATTTGTATAGAAATGGGTTTGGTTATAGGTAATGCATATTTTAAGAAAAAGAGGATAATTAAGTATATATGACGAAGGGTGCAATGACAGTAAAAGATTGTTGGGTAGACTTCACGATGTACATATTTATAGAGGGGCCACAGATTTATCAGATCACTTTTTAGTTGTAGCTACAGTGAGAGTAAAATGGAAGCAACATGAAAGAGAGGTGAAGGTTTATAAACTAAAGGAGAAGGCAGTTAGAGTAAGATATGAACAACTGTTGGAGGAAAGATGGGCTAGTGAGACTATAGACAATAGGGTAGATGATGTATGAGGTAAGTATAAGAATATAGTGTTAATGTTTTCAGCAGAAGTTTGTGGTTACAGGAAAGTGGGTGCGGGAGGGAAGAAGAGCGATTGGTGGAATGATGATGTAAAGAGTAGCAAGAGAGAAAAAGTTAGCATACGAGAGGTTTTTACGAAGTAGAAGTGATGCAAGGAGGAAGGAGTATATGGAGAGAAAAAGGGAGAGGCTAAGAGAGTGGTGAAGCAATGTAAAAAGAGAGTAAATGAGAGAGTGGGTGAGATGTTATTAAAAAATTTTGTTGACAATACGAAAAAGTTTTGGAGTGAGATTAATAAGTTGAGGAAGCCTAGGGAACGAATGAATTTGACAGTTAAAAATAGGAGAAGAGAGTTAGTAAATGGAGAATTAGAGGTATCGGGAAGATGGAGGGAATATTTTGAGGAATTGCTAAATGTTGATGAAGATAGGGAAGCTGTGATTTTGTGTATAGGTCAAGGAATAACATCATATAGGAGTGAGGAAGAACCAGTTTTGAGTGTGGGGGAAGTGTGTGGGGCAGTGGGTAGAATGAAAGGGATAACATCAGCTGGGTTTGATGGGATAAAGATAGAAATGTTAAAAGCAGGTGGGGATATAGTTTTGGAGTGGTTAGTGCTTTATTTAATAAATGTATGGAAGAGGGTAAGGCTCCTAGGGATTGGCAGAGAGCATGCATAGTTCCTTTGTATACAGGCGAAGGGGACAAAAGAGTGCAAAAATTATAAGGGAATCAGTCTGAGTATACATGGTAAAACGTATGGTAGAGTTATTTAAAGAATTGAGAGTAAGACGGAGAGCAGGATAGCAGATGAACACGGTTTCAAGAAAGGTAGGGGTGTGTAGATCAGGTGTCTACAGTGAAATATATAAGTGAACAGTGTTTAGGTAAAGGTTAAGAGGTTTTTGTGGCATTTATGGAATTGGAAAAGGCGTATGATAGGGTGGACAGGGGAGCAATGTGGAACAGGAGGTAGGTTACTGCAAGCAGTGAAGTCTTTACGAGGATAGTGAGGCTCAGGTTAGAGTATAAAGGCGAGAGGGAGATTTTTCCCAGCAAAAATAGGCCTTAGACAAGGATGTGTGACGTTACTGTGGTTGTTCAATATACGTATTTATAGATGGGGTTGTAAGAGAAGTGAATGCTCGGGTGTTGGCAAGAGGTGTGGGGTTAAAAGATAAAGAATCTAACACAAAGTTGGAGTTGTCACAGTTGGTTGATGAGTTTGGTAGGGCATGTAAAAGAAGGAAATTAAAAGTGAATATAGGAAAGAGTAAGGTAATGAGGATAACCAAAAGTTTAGGTAATGGAAAGATTGAATATATTAGAGTGGAGGGAGAGAGTATGGCGGAGGTTAATGTATTCAAATATTTAGGAGTGGACATGTCAACAGACGAGTCTATGAAAGATAAGGTGAATCATAGAGTCGATGAGGGGGAAAAAGGTGAGCGATTCACTGAGGAGTCTGTGGAGACAAAGAACTATATTCATGAGAGCAAAGACGGGAATGTATGAGTATTATTATTTTACCAACACTCGTGTATGGGTGTGAATGTAGTAAGAAGAAGGCTGGAGGCAGTGATGTCACGTCTGAGGGTAATGTGTGGTGTGAATGCAATGCAGAGAATCCGTAGTCTGGAGATTAGGAGGAGGTGTATGATTACCAAAACTATTTTCCAGAGGGATGAAGCGGGGTTATTGAGATGGTTTGGACATGTAGACAGGATCGAACGAAATATAATGACTTCGAGAGTGTATAAATCTGTAGTGGAGGGAAGGCGGGGTAGGGGTCGGCCTAGGAAAGGTTGGAGGGAGGGGGTAAAGGAGGTTTTGTGTGCGAGAGGCTTGGACTTCCAGCAAGCGTGCGTGAGCGTGTTAGATAGGAGTAAATGGAGACAAATGGGTTTTAGGACTTGACGTGCTGTTGGAGTGTGAGCAAGGTAACATTTATGAAGGGGTTCAGGGAAACCGGCAGGCCGGACCTGAGTCCTGGAGATGGGAAGTACAGTGTCTGCACTCTGAAGGAGGGGTGTTAATGTTGCAGTTTTATAACTGTAGTGTAAGCATACCTCTGGCAAGACAGTGATGGAGTAAATGATAGTGAAAGTTTTTCTTTTTCGGGCCACCCTGCCTTGGTTAATAAAAAAACATATAATTATTTTTTCAAGAGAAACAATTTCTGTATGTTATGTAAATATCATGTGCAATTTTTTTCAATCAAATTGGTTTGTGAAATAATTGGGGAATCTTTCCTCAGATATTATATTATATTATTATAGAAACTGGATTGCTATTCAACACCTTTCTTATATATTTTTGTGTTACGTTCACTCGACTTTCATAAAACAAACTAATCAATATTAAAGAAAGGTTTGAATTGATTTTAACCTGTGTAGATCCCACTTCACTTTTTTTTGGAATTGGAAAACTGAAATACTGGTTTCCATGCATCTTATTAGCTTCAAGACTTCCGTGTCCATAACGTAATAACGCAACTTCTGAGCGGCTTCAATGTTTAATGAATTTGTTTAAGATATTGGTCTTTTTCGTCTCTTTCAAATGTCTAAATTAAATTTGGACCGTAAATATCCAAATTTACAATTATCGAAGAAATTTAGATATTAGTTTCCACGTGATGACTGTCAATGCATATTTTGATTCCCGTCAAATCTTCGAAAGTAATACATAACTGGATTATCAACTTCTGTCGCACTCTGCACTATTCCACTCTTATTTATTGAGGCTCAAGGGACTAGAATTATGGAATACGGGGATACTTTCCTGGGATCCCGCAGCGACCGAAATACATCTAGTTTTTGTAATTGTTCAGAGTAGAATTCAATGATGTATGTGAAGTCACTACTTCTGGATTGCACACTCGGTGGAGGTTGAAGAGGAAGGAGTGTTGAGAGAATTTTAGAGACTGTGAGAGGGCAATGGAAGGCGAGGGTAAAGAAACGTGTTTAAGAGGGTGAGGGTGTGAGAGGGTGAGGGTGCGAGAGGGTGAGGGTGCGAGAGGGTGAGGGTGCGAGAGGGTGAGGGTGTGAGAGGGTGAGGGTGTGAGAGGGACAGGGTGTGAGAGGGTGAGGGTGTGAGAGGGAGAGGGTGTGAGAGGGAGAGGGTGTGAGAGGGTGAGGGTGTGAGAGGGAGAGGGTGTGAGAGGGAGAGGGTGTGAGAGGGAGAGGGTGTGAGAGGGAGAGGGTGTGAGAGGGAGAGGGTGTGAGAGGGTAAGGACTTGAGAGGGTAATTGAGGGTGAGGAAGCATGTACCTGTGTCAAGAGTTTCTCTCCCTTGCAGCCCAGCCAGACTTTTCTGCCTATTTCCTGTTCAGCTAGGCTTTTGTTGTTGGTATCCCACTGGCCCAAGCATGCCTCACAGCCTGGATGATCTGGCACTTGGAGGGGGTAATCCAGTTTCTTCTTGAAAATTTCTTCACCTGCTCCTGCAATGTTTCTTGATATCTGCTGGCAATAGATTGAGTAGTCTTAGACCACGGACGTTGACACAATGTTCTCTTGTGTCCCTGACACCTTTTCTTTTCACTGGGTCTGTTTTACGACTCTCATATATTGCACCTCAGTATAACTGTTGCAATAGTGCTGCATTTGGGACTAAGCCTTCAAATATCTTTCCCGAACATATTAGATGGGGCAAAATAGGATGACTAGGAGGGTATATAAATCTGGAGTAGAGGGAAGGAAGGGTAGGAGCAAGAGCTGGTTGGAAGTGGTAAGGAAGCTCTCAAGTGCTAGGGGCTCGGACATCCAAGAAGCATGTGTGACATCAAGCAGTCTTAGAGGCAAGTGATTTTTATCCTTCGACATACTGTCGAAGTGTGAGCAAGTAACATTTATGAAGAGATTCAGAGAAACCTGCTAGCCTGACTTAAATGACAGAGGTGGGAAGTATGGTGCCTGCACTTTGAAGGAAGAATGGTGATGTTTCAGCTCTGTGGGTCTTGTGAGCCATCTGGAAGCAGAGTAAGCCAAAGTTCTCTAGTAATCAATCATCCTTGAAATGGTTTAGTTAATTAGATGTTGCAGCCTTCTCTTGTTTGAGAGGGAAGGCTTCCAGGAACATCTCAGACAGCTAGGAGTGTTAGATCTGGCTACACCAATACTGCTCGGTTCCGTCATGTTAGAGATCACAGACAGCCTATTAACTGATCCTTTGCTAAAACTGGTTACCCTTCTTCTAGCCTTTACAGACGCCATCATGTTGAAGTATCCATTATACACAAATTTCCTAATATGATTCTTAGTCCTGGCTTGGTCTCTTCAGATGCCTTCCTTTCTCATTACATTGTCAAAGTTAGTCTCGTTCCCCTCGATGGTACGCACCACTCAGTAGAGATGTTTCTATGTATAGGTGTATAAACACTAATAGCCGAGATGTAGTAAGAAGATCAGGGAGGGTGTGCTAGAATGAAGGAGCAGGAAGGAAGTGGTAAGAGGGTGAGTAAAGCCGTGAGTGTGTGACCACCTCAGGAACGGATGACTGTTGTGAATAATAATAATAATAATAATAATAATAATAATAATAATAATAATAATATCTTCGTTTACTACAAGTACATGTACACGGTATACAGGCCTAGCTGACATCAATGACATACTAGTATACAGAAAGCCCCTTGTTAAGCTGAACATTTCGGGCAAATTAGGTTAGTGTCCCAGGATGCGACCCACACCAGTCGACTAACACCCAGGTACCCATTTTACTGATGGGGAACATAGACAACAGGTGGAAAGAAACACGCCCAATGTTTCTACTCTGGCTGGAAATCGAACCCAGGCCCTCGCCGTGTGAAGCGAGAGCTTGAGCCACCAGGCCACCAGAGCTCCTGCAAACTGGTATAAGAATCGAGGAAATCACACGAGATGTGTATTCGTTATTTTTGTAATAATTACATCATGGTTAAGCCATTGTTATTGTCTTTAGAGTATTCTTTTAGCGTGGGCTTGAATTATGGTGTCACTGGCAGTTTGCCTACAACGATTAACTTAAATCACTCTTCTTGCCTAATTAGCTAATGCAAATAGTCATGAATGTTGCACTATGTCATTTGTAATAGATGTTTACATGTCTGTTACTGAATCTAAATACATCTGCGCTAATTATGAAGATGGAATTCTCACTTTTTGATGCGAAGTGTCCTGTAGAAGTGATAAATGACATAACCTGCTAGTTCATCCACTCAGTCCTTGTGATAACTCTGTACAACTGGAGACAATGGATGGCCCGTGCTGTACGGCTGTTTAGGTGTGGATTACATTTTCGGATAAGCAGTCTCAGAAAACTCGTTCTATTTCGGAAATTACCTTTTTATTAACAGATCAAGCGAAATATCTATCCAGGCCTAACATCACTTCTACGACTCACGAACTCGTAATGACACGATTGCAAATAAAGCATACCACGGGCGGGGATACAACCCGCGTGGCTAACGCGATGGTCTGGAGTTTTGAGACTCTCTGATCGCGGGTTCTATCCCCACCCATGGTATGGTTTATCACTTCTACGTGGCACACATCACCCAGAACACATTACCAAGAACTTAGATCGAGCTCTCAACCAACACCAAAACCACATATCCTCAGCAGAGTTATTACTGCCAACATAGAGAAGAAAATCAGACGAAGACTGATACTTCAAGTCCTTTGTGACAACAGATAAAGCCATTTATGTACACCTAAAATTATTAATAATCTCTCCACACGACCTCTCACCAACCATGAGAGTGAAGTACTCTTTTTTGGGATTCAAATTTGTAACAGTATTACACAGTAAAACGGAACCTACAGTAATCTGCTCTCCAGAAATTACGGTAGACAAAATAATGATTTCCCAAAGGGGTTTCATACAGTGAATTTAACACAGCCACCGATGCTGGAACTTCAAACACGGTTCTCCGTCGCTGTTACTTAACTGCACTGGATACCTTAGTCAGAAATGACTCCATCATTGTTGCTACTGCCGACAAGGGAGTATTACTAATAACAAGGACCACATCAAGATTCAGAAACTATCACAGAACAGAACACCTAGCATCCACTCACCAGCATCGAGGCCTAAATACATACTAAACTTTTCCTAGCAAAATCAAGACAAATGCTTAGGAGTACGGAACAAAGAGAGAAACTGGGAATGATAAATCTGCCGTTTTGTATGGTTCCCTTAAGCACACAAATCAGAAATACCTCTTATAATGCCGGTATTGGAAGCGCCCCACAACTCAGAGGAGCTTGCAAAGTGTCTCTTCAAGCTACTGGGAAAGATTAGCACTGTCCACCCTCGACAATAAGCAGATCTGGACAGGATCAGGAATATAATTATAGAGAATTAGATGGTCAACGTTTACAATGTTATTTTTGAATTCACAAAAGCCCCAACACAAGCTTTTTTCCATTTTATGGAAGAGTCACTGCTGACTTATACGTCTCCTTTCCGACCCAAATTTCCCTTGAAATTGTTGAGATTTTTCGCAAATTTTCATTGCTTTTCTTTTGATACAGATTTATTCCAATAGTTACACGGCTTCACCAACAGCTCTCGATTCAGTGCGTTAGTCGTCAGCTAATATAATGAGTACGTAAAGGCGGCGAGACTGAAGCCATACCTATCAGCCAGTGTCAAGGTACACCGATGATATTTTGGCCATTGCCTCATGACGCGTCCACACTACGTAACTCCTGAACAACAAAGTCCGATAAGATTTCCATTCAGTTTACAGAGGAGGAGGAACGCTATGGTTGCCTGCCTTTTCTAGTCGTCCAACTCTGCAAGAATGACGTCACTGGGCGACTTAATGGCTTCCTTTAGAGGGCCGCACGAATCTGTAGTCTACATTATTTAGAAGAATGAAATCATATATACAATGATTTTCTTTAAAGTTTCATTACTTGAACCACTTCATCACTGATTGTAGAAGGGAAGAAAAGATCAATACAGAAAACTACTCCACAACGGAAAGATTCATCATAATTCCTGTTAATCGAACACCTGAGAACTTAAACTGTTTACCTGGAGAGAGTTCCGGGGGTCAACGCCCCCGCGGCCCGGTCTGTGACCAGGCTTCCTGTATTGCCAAGAGATACCAAAATAGCATACCAGTCTTCCAGCAATATTAAGGATCTCGTGACTACAAGAAACAGAAACCACCACCACTACGTGTAGGTCATATGATAAAATATGTTGCGGGACCCTCCAGAAGTATCACACAAGGCATCAAATGAACGCCTCTAAGCTTGTCAGGGAACAACGACTTAAACAATGCTAGTATTATCATTTATCGCAACACTTTTGAACATTTCAAGGCCATCAAGAACGCCGATAGAGTCACCAGGCATCGAGGTACTCCATAGCATTAAAGTGCCGATTTCAAAGAATCGAAGTACTTTTCACAAAACTCTGAGCTATTATCTTAAGTATCAGAGTACTGGCGAACAAGCACTGAGGTACTAGCTACCAAGCTTCAGGGTACTAGCTAAAAAGCCTCAAGGTAATGGTTACCAAGCTTCAACGTACTATCAGGCTTCAATATCCTAACTACCAAGCTTCAAGGTAATACCAATTCTCATGATACTGGCTACCAAGCTTCTGACTACCAAGTTATAAACAATATTTAGAGTCATCACTAATCGCTACCAGCAGTATAATAACTCAAAATACATGGTGATTAATACCCCAAAAAATTGAATAGCTCAATTTACCCAAGCAAAACACAGCCATCAATTAGTCCAGCGTCTTCCCCAGATTCTCGTCCATGTCCGTGGCAGTGTTTCACCTAACCTCCGCCACTATAAAACCTCACTCTCTTACTCCTTGTACTGGACTGAAAAGCCCTGCTGGGTGAAACGTAACCTTAATAATGTCTTAATACTGATATAATTGTTTTTCTCACATTTAGATTTGATGGACTGACCACCACCTACCATGGCTGACGGCCTGATCACGTAAAAATTACTATTACTGTGTCTAGTGTTATATTCGCTTGTATTAGACTGAAGAATCCTGTTGTGCAGGGAAGACTGCGTCTTATTCATGAACTTATCAGTGTTGTATACCATCAATAATTTGACATATAACCTGGTAATTATTGATAACTGTGGTGAATTATAGCCTATAATTGATAACTGTGAAATAAAGCCTGATAACGGTGAACCATAGTCTGCTGGTTACTGAAAACGATAATGACGTACAGCCTAATAGTTACTGATGGTGATATTTAGTCATTAAGTTATTAATAATAATTGCGCAATATGGCCTATTTGTTATTGATAAAAACGGATAAATCATTTAGGTATTGAAAAAAAAAATCCGATTTTTAAGCAGTAATAAACAAGTGGAGGACTTGATTAAGCTGTATTGGCTTAGTAGCTGATGTATGCTGAGTAAAAGAAAATGCTACAAATCTTAGACGGGCCTCACTCGGGAGACAAGCGAGTCGTATTCTCTCCGTGGATAGCATCTTCAGATTCCCTGTCCTGGCATAGCGAGTCCGTTCATAACAAGAGTTAATTCTTTATAGTTAGTTAGGTTAGGTAAGGTTCGTCAGGAAACAGGACAAATGTTTCCTGACGCGGGTCTTAGTCAGATGATGACCCGCCTTTGGAGCTTTTGGTCATCTGACCGAGGCCTTCCGCTGGCTTACCGGTCCACCCCTTTAAAAATTATGGTCATTTATAACCAATCTGTCTTTTATTTATAGTTATTGCAGTAAGTCAACCGTGAACAGTGTTTACTTTAACAAGTCGGTAAAGTTTGGTTACATTGGTGAGATAATTCTTAACAGTGTGTGGTTACATTGGCGAGCGAGTTGTTTACACTGAGCGCTTTTCATCATTGTTTATCATCATAAGAATATCTTGTCACTTAAGAGTTGCAGGCATCACGGTACTGACTAAATATCTTTGAGGTACAAACAGCACTTGCTTCAGAACTACGCGGAACTGACTCCAAGGCTTCCGGGTACGCCCAAGCACTGATTTCAAAGAATCGAAGTACTTATCCAAAAAAAATTGAGGTATTATATCACAGGCATAAGGATACTGGTGAACAAGATCTGAAATACTTGCTACCAGCTACAGGGTATTGGCTACCAGGTCTCGAGGTAATGGTTACCAAACTTCAACGTACTGGCTACAGGTTTCAATGTCCTAGCTACCAAACTTCAAGGTACTGGCTACCAAGCTTCAAGGTACTGGCTCCCAAGTTTCAAGGCACTGGCTCCCAAGCTTCAAGGCACTGGCTACCAAGCTCCAAGGCACTGGCTACCAAGCTTCAAGGTACTGGCTACCAAGCTTCAAGGTACTGGCTACCAAGCTTCAAGGTACTGGCTACCAAGCTTCAAGGTACTGGCTCTCAAACTTCAAGGCACTGGCTCTCAAACTTCAAGGCACTGGCTCCCAAACTTCAAGGCACCGGCTCCCAAGTTTCAAGGCACTGGCTCCCAAGCTTCAACACACTGGCTACCAAGCTTCAAGGTACGGGCTCCTAAGCTTCAAGGTACGGGCTCCCAAGCTTCAAGGTACGGGCTCCCAAGCTTCAAGGTACTGGTTCCCAAGCTTCAAGGTACTTGCTACCAAGCTGCAAGGTATTGGCTACCAAGCTGCAAGGTATTGGCTACCAAGCTTCAAGGTACTGGCTACCGGATTTCAAGGTACTGACTACTAAGCATCAAGATACTGTCTACTAAGGTTTTAGGTACTGGTTACCAACGTTTAAGGTACTAGCTACCAAGCATGTTCATCAACCTTCAAGGTGCTGGTCAGGGTTGGTGTAATTGTAACTGAAACTAAGTGTAATTAATTGCAATTTTTAGCATTTTTAATTGTAGCTATAAGTGAACTTTTAAAATAAATGAGTGGAAAAATCGCCCAAGTAGCGTCACTGTGGCAAGAATATTCGGCAGCTTGAGATATAGGTTAGACGCGTACGCGAACGAGTGCTGGTCGATGTGATTTGCACCTGTCTACCCTAACCCAGAAGCCCTATTCCATGCTTCCTTCCTTATATTCTTATTTGTGTGTGGATGAGATTCTGTTTTGCATAAATTCCTACCATTGGTCGATCATTCTTAAGTGTAATTGTTCCCATTGTAAAATTTAGTTCACTGATCATAGGATTTATACACCGAGTTATGTATTTCTCATTGTACATATATACTCACATACATGTGTGGTTCTCATGTATATTCAATAGCGGTGTGCATTTGTCATTCTTTAAGTACAGATCTGTGTATGTCAGTGTATATGCACTGAGTATATATTTCTCATTGTATGTACACCCATATCTGTGTTTCTCATGTACACACAAAGAGGTATGCATTTATCATTGTTTATTCACCGGGCGGTGTGTATCCCTCAGTGTACATACACTGAGTGGAGTGTTTATCTCATGAATATTCACTGAGCAATCCATAGTAACTAAGCTTAACAAACTAATACGTACATTTATAAACCATACCACGGGTGAGGTTAGAACCCGTGATTAGAGAGTCATAAAACTCCAGACCGATGCGTTAGCCACTGGGCCAGCTAGCCACAATACGATTCATCCAACTAGGTATATTTATACACCATAGAAAGGTTAGCACAGGCACCACTGTGACCACAAATGCAAGTTTTTACAGACGAATCTCCAGCTAGCGTGGCCGTGACAAACTCTCAAGACTTCGTAGCGTAAATTCGATCTAGATCAAGGTCGCTTAAGTGTCAATAACACGCAAGGCAAGGCGGGTCCCAGCAGGTCTAAATCCATTGAACGTTAATCTCAAATCTCTGATATTAACTAGGGATAAACGAGGCTATAAACATTAGTTGAATTTCGTTGAGTACTGAAAATGTGTGCCATTTTTACACAATTTACTGCCAGATAATTCCAGTTTATATAGTTTCGTGTTGGTAAAAACAAATGTATATAGTTTACACTTGCCTAGATAGCGAGAAATATTTGATTTGGTCACGACATACGTATACTGGGTACCAAGCATCAAGGTGCTGGCTGCAAAGCGTCAAAGAACTGGTTACCAGGCATCAAGACACTGGCTGCCAAGCATCAAGGTACTGGCTGCCAAGCATCAAGGTGCTGATTACCAGGCATCAAGGTACTTTTTGACCAAGCATCAAGGTACTGGCAACCAAGCTTAAAGGTACTAACAAGCATCAAGGCGCTGACTATCAAGCTCCAAGGTACTGGTTGCCAAGTATCAAGGTATTATCTATCAAACATCAAGGTGCTGGCTACCAAGAATCAAGGTAATGACCACTAAGTGTCAAGTCACTAGTTGCCAGGCATCAAGGTACTGGCTACCAATAATCAAGGTACAGACTACCAGGCATCAAGATACAGACTACCAGACATCAAGGTACTTATTACCAGGCATCAAGGTACTGACTACCAGGCATCAATATACTGACTACCAAGCTTCCAGGTACTGACTACCAAGCTTCCAGGTACTGACTACCAGGCTTCCAGGTACTGGCTATCAAGCTTAAGGGTACTTCTTTCCAAGCTTCCAGGTACTATCTACCAAGCGTTCCAAGCTTCCAGATACTATCTACCAAGCGTTCCAAGCTTCCAGGTACTATCTACCAAGCGTTCCAAGCTTCCAGGTACTATCTACCAAGCGTTCCAAGCATCCAGGTACTATCTACCAAGCGTTCCAAGCTTCCAGGTACTATCTACCAAGCGTTCCAAGCATCCAGGTACTATCTACCAAGCGTTCCAAGCTTCCAGGTACTGTCATCATACTCAACCATCTAATTAATATTGTTTCTGTATTAACTCAGGTAAGTAGAGGCTTACAACGTTGTTTGCTCTGTACATCGTATATTTTACGACAGTTTCTTCATTAAATGTTCTCCTGGAACGGCTTTTACTCTCTGGATGAGAATTTTGCTTGACATTTTGCACGCCTCTTATGAAATATACATGGAGAGAACACACACACATATGGGTGTATATATAACGGGAAATACATGACGCTCTGTTTATAAATCCTCTGGCCAACGAAGTGAAGTTTTGCAACAGTATCAATTACACTCAAAATAGTGCCTAATAGGTAAAACTTGTGATTTTGGCTTAAATAGTAAAGTTTCTCTTGCCGAATAAGACAAGCGGAAATTTGTGTATGCAGTAATTTCTCAAAAATCATTCTGAACCTAAAGAAACAAAACTATATTTCATTGTGTTCATTAAATTATTGTAAATTTATCTAAAATATATTTAGTTGGCTTAGGCTAAATTAAATTGAGCTTGTTATAATAAGGTTAGTTAGGTTTTTCTAAGGTTCTTTTGGTACAAAATTATTAATTTTTACATTAACATAAGTGAAAAAAATATATATATTTAAACGTATAAGAGAAAATTTTAGAAAATACTTAATTTTAAACGAGTTCTTGCTAATTGAACAGTTTTACCTATTCGGCACGACGACTCACACACAGGCTGGACAAATTATGAACACCTACATAAAAACATAAGAAGGAACACTGCAACAGGCCTACTGACCCATGCGGAGCAGGTCCATGTCCCCACCCCCGGATTATCCCAATGACGCACCCTGTCTGGTCATCCCCACTCAAGGATGGAGCACTGTACCAGACCCAGCAACACAAGCTAGTCAGGTCCAACTCACACCCACCCACACCCACTCATGTATTTAACCTACTGCTTGAACTGTCTAAGTAATGACTGACTAATCAATTTAAATGTGTTATTGGTTCCTTGTTGTCTTTCTTTTCATTCACACCTTGTGTTTTGTTATATTTCGGAACTAATCTGAGACAAGAATAAAAGACCTCACAGACTTCTGAAGAAGACAAACTGTCGGAGGGAAGATTGCTGGAGCATCGGTCGCCAAAACTGCTGAAATGTTCCTTATTTCAAGAGCGACTGTCTTTAAGGCCATGTCTGCATTCCAAAATGATGGTAAAACAAGCTCCAAGGAAAGCAAATGTGGACGCAAGAAGCTGAGTTACCGGAACCGTCCAGTATTCAAGAGCAGTGTCAGAATGTCGAAAGACTATTATTATGGTGAACTAAATGGTTATAAATGGCTATAATTTTTAAAGGGGTGGACCGGTAAGCCAGCGGAAGGCCTCGGTCAGATGACCAGAAGCTCCAACGGCGGGTTATCATCTAAGACCCGCGACAGGAAACACTTGTCCTTTTTCCTGACGAACCTTACCTGACCTAACCTGTCAAAAGACTTCAGCTGCAAGTGATTGCAGAGCAAAATCATCATCTTGCAAACCAAAACAGTCGTCATGAGTACCATGCAGCATCACAGGAGTGCTTGCAATTGCAAAAACGTTTCCTTCCAGAAGCAAATATTGCAAAGCACAATAAATGATGCAATAGACGTAAGAATTCAACAATGGACCAAAGGAAGAACGTTATGTGCGCGACTAATCTTCCCTTATACTTGTGCTAAGTTCTGACCGAGTTTACATCTGGAGACTCCTTGTTCCCCAGCTTGAAGCAGAGAAGCGAATCCGTGATGTTTTCGGCAGCAATATCGTTGAATTCTCTTGCCCGGGCACTAGCACTGCGTGGTAGGGTTAACGCCCAAACATATCTGGCGATTTTGGGTGATATATGTCGTGCCGAATAAGTAAAACTTGCGAGTTTGGCTTAAATATCAACGCACTTCTTGCCGAATAAGGCAAGCGAAAATTTGTGCATGCAATAATTTCGCAAAAATCATTATGAACATAACGAAAAAAATATATTTCATTGTGTTTATTATTAAATTATTATAAACTTGTACAAAATATATTTAGCTGGATTAGGCTAAATTAAATTGCTCTTGTTATAAGGTTAGGTAAGTTTCCTAAGCTTCTTTGGGTACAAAATCATTAAGTTTTGTATTAACATAAATGAAAAATATATATCTATATAAGAGAAAATTTTAAATAAGATTTTTAGATAGGAATTTTAAACGAGTTCTTGCTAATTGACTAGTTTTACCTATTCGGCAAGACAAACTCCCTTAAAAATTGGAGTTTAATAAAAAAAAAACACATTTTTTTATTGACAATGATATGGAATGTTTTATTTTTGGATGAAACATAACTTAGTAAAAATCACCCAACAAAACCTAAATTACTGTAATTACTTTTTAGCTACATTGTTCTAATTATAGCGTAAGTCAGTTTGCTTAATATTACTTAAAACATGAAAGTCATGCCTCGAAAATTATACACATTAGATCCATCCTTAGAGTGAATTACTCTCAATCTAACAAGGAGTGTACACAGTTACTTCTCTTTGTGTGACACTGCGACCTAATATTGGTTAGTTCCTGGATGGTTAGCGTCGGACATCTTCCAAGCTGAGCATATTAAACCCTTTGCACAAGAACTCTCATTACGCTATATACTGTATAATTTTACGAGTTTAATCTCGGTGTTTATGTAACTTGGTCGTAAATGGTTTAGTTTGCCCTTAGATTTTGCATCCTCTGCTTTTTATATTCACAGTTTTTCTTTAACTAGAGAATAGGATATGAGGCATACGAAGAGTATGTTACATTTATTCGATGTATGTCACACACCCATGTTAGCATGCCCTCCAGAGCAGTGAACAAGCAGTGAACCGGGGCCCCACGGTCATGCTAATTGTGGGTTCATCAGCAAATCCGGAGAAAGCTCACCAAGTCTGAAGTGATGCCTTCAACTCGTGGAGCAGATGAGGTAGGCTTTCTTTACCTCTGGTCGAATAGTTATTGCTAGTATATATATCTGGTCGAATGGCTATTGCTAGTATATATCTGGTCGAATGGCTATTGCCAGTATATATCTTGTAAATGATCACTGCATATAGTGTAAATACTCCAAGAGATTGGAGAAGGAATAAACGGATTAAGAAATTATCTCTGTTGTGCTTTGTCCCTCTGCTGCCTAGTTGAGAAGTTCTGGTGATTTATTTAGACAGTTGTTATAGGCCTACTAGACATCACCTGTGTCCGTAATGGAAATTACTATTTCTTCATAATCTTGTTATAACGCTTCAATTTAGCAGTTCGTTGAGGTTATACATAAATGACATTTTTTGAAAAATTCATAATGAGACGGCCTGATTTACTATGATTTTGCTAGACCAACTCGATTAGGTAGACGACAGTACACCAGTCCCACAAAGTAATTATCATACACGGATTCTTGCATTAGGGCAACAACCAAGGGGTTATTTGATTACTGAATACATAATGTGATATTCAGATTCTGCCACAGATTCCTAGATCCAACAGTAAGCTTACTACCTCGTTAGCATTCTGATGCATAAATTTTCTCCCTTCTATCCATCCCCAGGCTGCCCACCCCCACGGTAGAGGACATTTCCTCCTTCCCACAATAAACCCCACCATGTCACGGCGACGAACACACAATCTCTTTCACCCACCATGTACCCTCACTGCATCCATTATGACCCTCTCCACACCCTTGCTCCACCCAGAAATTAGTACATCTAGCTAGCTGGATAGATGCTAATCAGGAGGAGGCTAGCAGTCAATAAAATGGCGCAGCTGGCAATGTTAGAGAGAGGCAAGTGTCAATCGTGTTTACAAGTATATGCACATATGGTAGCTACCCTTTTTCCGGATGTCCTCCCGAAGAAAATGATAACCTTCAACCATGCCAAACACCTGAACACAGGCCAGCAGATCTCATTTCATCAAATATCTTCGAAGTAATCAAAACAACAGCTACCATATTTTCAAAGCAGCCCGTCCACTCGTAGCTGGGAAGCTCACACACCTTCTGAAGAAAGGAAATGAAGGTTCCACTATCTTAAATGCCCCGCCTACCATCAAGGTATGACATAACTAATTACTTTTTGGCAATGCCTGCTTAGCTGTGCCGGGAAGAGGTGGCAAGTTACTAGCCTCAACTTCAGTGAAACTCAGAGATTTTCCCAGAGTCGACAACTTCACTCACCTTTCCCATTAACATAAAAAATGGGAGAGGCAGACCCCCTAATCGTTCCAATGAGAGTCCAGGCGAGCCTAGAAAAATGAAGAGGGCAATGTAACGGAGGCAATCAAAATTACCAGCGATGATACAGTTGCTCCCATGAGTGCTGACACTGATCAAGCACTTAGAGAAAAGCATCTTGCCAGGAAAACCTGGGGAACCAGCAGTTCTAAGACCCCTGTCCCCATTATGGAACCAATGTTTGTGCAAGACTCAAACGTTTACAAATCAATTGTGTGTTCTCGTCTGGCTCTGCTGGGGCTACACTGGTATATGACCCCCAGCATTTAAAAAATAGTTAATCCGGTTCTCGGGGACATTGCAGGAACACTGCTATTGGAGAGCACGAGGTTCGTTGATAACTCTTTAGCTGGTCTGATTCCTGACAAAATTAAATTTTGCTTTGTGGCCTTAAAAAGAAAAATGAAGGAACTGGGCCAATTGCCGTGGGCAATTGTCCAAAGTATTCGCACAGATGCAGCCATAATGCTTACTACCAAACCAACTTATCTATGTGGTTCCTCATGCTAGCAAAATGCGATTCAAGCGAACAACCTGCAGTAGTGAAGTTAGACTTCAAAAACGCATTTCATTTCCTGAAATGAGACATAGTATTATTAATTTTACAAGAACATTTCCCAAGTCTCTCCCCTCTCTTCTCATCTGGATACAGCAAGGAATCCTTTTTGAAGAGAATGAAATCAGTGTATCGAAGGGTGTTGTCCAGCAAGGGGATTCTCTCGTCTCATTTCTTGTCAGATTGACCAGAGAGCGAAACATCTGGTTCCTGGATGATGGCACACTGGCGGGCACAAAGGACGTTATTCTAAATGATCTTGCCCAGGTGATGACACGGGAACAAGCCATGAGACTCATCCTTAATCCATTCAAATGTAAAATTATGTCAGCCAAAGAATAAGTGATCGATGCAGAGAGATTCACACTACCAGGTGTGTCAGCCATTGCCCCCTCAGTCTTACTTGAAATTCCTTTTGGAAATGATGCCACTGACTAAATTCTAGGAACAAAACTGGACAATTTAAGGAGGATGGAACAGCAAAGAGGCAATATAGACACCCACGATGCCTTGTACCTTCTCAACAGTTCTTGTGTGTGCCCAGGCTAACATGTTTCCTAAAATGTACACCTTTATATGACAACCCTAACATACATCAATACGAGTTTTCTGAGGCTATTAACCACAAAAGTACTCAAATTTTCTCTAGAAGACGGAGAGTGGGACCAAGCAACGCTGTCAGTCAGACTAAGAGGTATTGGTGTCTGCAAGGCATCAGAATGCTCTCCTGCTGTCCTGTCTATGTGTGGGCTTCCAGTGGACTTGCAGCAGCTATTCTTCCTAATAGCAGTCACACTGGGATAGCCCAATAGCTTGCCTCATTAAGAGTTCCTCATGTGGATGATTTATTATTGACTGTCAACTCCTTCCTTGACACACGCCTCGACCCACAGACCATCCACAACTGGACATAGGTATATGTCCAGTTGTAATGGGCACCTGTTATCTGAAGCATTGATGGTCAAGTAGACTAGGTTGTCTTTGAATTTTGGCGAGCTGCTCGGGAGGCTTGCTAAAATATGAAGGGCTCAATCACTGGCTAGTCGCAGCCGTCCGTGGATGCATTAATGTGTGTATTGCTCGTGAAGACTGGTATTCCAAACGGGAGGAGAAAGAAATTAGTCCTGTAGCCTCCATTATATACACATGTCGTGCCGAATAGGTAAAATTGGTCAAACAGCAAAAACTCGTTTAAAGTTAAGTCCTTTCAAAAAAATTTTTTTGTACGTTTAAAGATACTTATTTTACATTTAGAAAACTTACTTAACCTTAGAGCTCAAGGCCTTTCACACTGTTGCTAACACTATCAGTAGCTACGCAATGTTGCAATAGGTCAGTGAAATGGAAATTCTGAAAGTAGATATCGGGTGCCGTGTCCTGTGGAGAGGTACGTATTTCGCATTGCATGTACATCCGTGTGTGTGTGTGTGTGTGTGTGTGTGTGTGTGTGTGTGTGTGTGTGTGTGTGTGTTTTCTCAGTGTACATTTCATAACAGAGGTGAATTTCTCATCCTACACCGAGAGTTCTCTCTCTCAGTGTAAATACACTGAGCAGTCCATAGGATTTAAACCTAACAAACTAGTTAATTAATACTCCTTCATCAGGGACTACCATTACCAAATATTTATATGGTAAACTCTTTTTTATCACACCATTATCACACAATGGCAGGCTGACCCAAGCATAAGGTTAAAACAACTCTTCTTTAACCCGGGATAGACAAGGCTAGGTTTATTAGTTAAATTTCGTTAAGTGCCGAAAATATAAGTAATTTACTGACTAATGATTTCAATCTATATATCTTCGAGCTGGTAAACATGAATGTAAATTCGGACTTTAAGCTGAAAAAAAAACGTATATTTGTTGTCACCGCGACGTAACTCGCCATACTCAGCTGTGTCACGATGATCACCCCCCCCCCCTGTCTTTTTCTTGCCTCTCCCCCCTCCCTCCCTCCCTCTTCCCTCTCCAACACCCTCCCTGTCTTGACGGGAGAAGTGTTGCACTTTTAGTGGTTTCTTTAGAAGCCTCTCTCTAGCAACATTTTTATTTTAACGTTATTTTAAACGCGCATTCTTTAATATTAGGTAAAACACATATAGGCAACAGGGTGAACTTGAAGCCAACTGTGAACCAGGGTTTTCACTGGATCAGATTTTTTATTTTTCGACTGTAAAATTATATTAGATGTTGCAAATGCGAGTCTGTTTGGAAATGGATAACAGCTAATGTAGAGAGAGAGTGAGAGGAGAGAATCCAGAAAAATGATGCTCTGGGCTGCCTGTGTTGAATAAAGAATGTCGCTCGAGTCTTCGCGAAGTCAGAGCTGGTCAGGAACAGTGTTGAATGCATACCAGTGTTCATAATGTGCTAAAATGATTTATCCGTCCAGGACGAGCCACAGCGAGCTTTGAGTTGCCCTCTTCCGGCTTATATATCATTTCCAATAGTCGAAGGCAGGATGGGATATCTCATCAGCTAATAGTGGCGCATAATCAGGGAGACAATGATCAGTGTTACGGTTGTAAATATGTCACTGATGGGTATAATACTGCAGGTTCCCTAGCTATATTGTTGCAATGGTTACTTACGTGACTCGTCACAAATATCTCACTGCAGCTGTAGGAGGAACCGCTCTGCCTGACAGGGACACAGGGAACCGCTCTGCCTGACAGGGACACAGGGAACCGCTCTGCCTGACAGGGACACAGTGAACCGCTCTGCCTGACAGGGACACAGTGAACCGCTCTGCCTGACAGGGACACATGAAGCTCTCTACCTGACAGGGACACATGAAGCGCTTTGACAGGGACGCGTGAAGCTCTCTACCTGACAGGGACACATGAAGCTCTGACAGGGACACATGAAGCTCTCTACCTGAGAGGGACACATGAAGCTCTCTACCTGAGAGGGACACATGAAGCTCAATACCTGAGAGGGACACATGAAGCTCAATACCTGAGAGGGACACATGAAGCTCAATACCTGAGAGGGACACATGAAGCTCAATACCTGAGAGGGACACATGAAGCTCAATACCTGAGAGGGACACATGAAGCTCAATACCTGAGAGGGACACATGAAGCTCTCTACCTGAGAGGGACACATGAAACTCTCTACCTGAGAGGGACACATGAAGCTCTCTACCTGAGAGGGACACATGAAGCTCTTTACTTGAGAGGGACACATGAAGCTCTCTACCTGAGAGGGACACATGAAGCTCTCTACCTGAGAGGGACACATGAAGCTCTCTACCTGAGAGGGACACATGAAGCTCTCTACCTGAGAGGGACACATGAAGCTCTCTACCTGAGAGGGACACATGAAGCTCTCTACCTGAGAGGGACACATGAAGCTCTCTACCTGAGAGGGACACATGAAGCTCTCTACCTGAGAGGGACACATGAAGCTCTCTACCTGAGAGGGACACATGAAGCTCTCTACCTGAGAGGGACACATGAAGCTCTCTACCTGAGAGGGACACATGAAGCTCTCTACCTGAGAGGGACACATGAAGCTCTCTACCTGAGAGGGACACATGAAGCTCTCTACCTGAGAGGGACACATGAAGCTCTCTACCTGAGAGGGACACATGAAGCTCTCTACCTGAGAGGGACACATGAAGCTCTCTACCTGAGAGGGACACATGAAGCTCTCTACCTGAGAGGGACACATGAAACAGAACAAGTCTTCATGGAGACGGCCAGCTCTCGACTTCTCCAAATAACAGAGGCTTACAATGCTTGTATGTCTTTAAATCTATGTCTCGTTCCGTCTTCCATCTGTTTCCTTTATCTCTGTTACGTACTAGTCGCCTCGTTGCTTCTTCCAACTATGAGGCTTTGTGCTGAATGTTGAGGCTTTTCCAAGCATTGTAGTGCATCTGCCGTAGTAATGTCCATACTATATACTCTCATCGTATAAACCTTGGTAACAGATACCGACTTGTCAGCAAACACTAAAACATATTTGAAAGCGTTTTGGTCCTGGGACCTTGATCACTTCTAATAATACGTCTTAGTGTTTGCTTACGGGTTTTTCTAAACCAAATGCAATAATCGATTCTTTTCTACAGAAATACAAAGAAAAATCATTATGTGCCAGTATAAAAATCAATTATATTTACTGGAGACATGATACATTAATATGTCAAACAAAGATTATAATGGAACTTGTCCATGTAATCTAATGGAATTTGACAATGTCCCTTGATAAAAACTTGACAGTGAAACTCATTCATTGAACTAAAATGGAACTTTTCACACTAAATGTTCACGCGTTTTGTGGGGAAATTTTACCAGTTAAAAACTCATCAATTAAACAATCCACTCCTGCGTTTTGATGGGTAATTACTTAGTTTACAATTTCACACACAATGCAAAAGTTAATATTTTATACATTTGCTCGCTGCCCCCCATCCATTAACATGTTAATTCATACTTGCATGCTGGTCTGGGAGTAGTGTTGGTGTTGGTTAACTTAAGTTAATCAAGATTGACGGACTCAACACATCAACTGCAGGGTGAAGGATTGATTACCTCATTCTCTTCATCTTTCACCGTTCTTCTCTGTATTGGACTGAAGAAGCCACTGGCTGGCGAAACGTTTCCCCATTAAAGATTTCCAATTTGTCGGTTTTCTAATCCATTAAGCTTGCCCTGTGTCACATGTTCGCTGATGTGTTCAGAAAAGAGTGTTCTATTATTGCTTAATACCATTGATTGCTATCCTATTCTGGGTACGATATGGGAATCTCTATTGAATAAACGTTTTGCCACACAGTGGCTTCATCAGTCTAATACAAAGCAGGAAGGTATAAGGAGAGGAGGAGTTGAGGTAATCAGTCCCTCAGCCTCAAGCTGTCGGTTTTCAAAACCATTTATCACATATATATTCTGGGTAGGTTATTCAGGGTGTCGTCAGTATCACTTACTTGAAATGTGTTGTTCTAAATTCAATGATGTTTATTTTGAATGTTGTACAGAGTGCAGGTGCTATTATTTAAGTAAACGATCTTTAGTTAATACCCACTTAATACCTAACTCGAGTTAGTATAGACCTCTGTTTTTGTCTTATAAGAACATTGGAGCACTGTAGCAGGCTTACTGGCCCACTGTGGCGAGCTAAGAGTATGTTACATTATTTCGGCTAATGACACACACCCATACAGGCATGCCCTCCCGACTAGCGAGCCAGGTGCTAAGGTTATAACGAGTAGGAACCCCATTGTTATGCTAGTAACTAAGTTTAACCAGACAATCACAAGGAAACCTGCCAAGTTGTGAAGCGATGTGAGGACACTCGTTGATCAACCTTGGCAAACTTACCTCCAAGTCTGGTGGCAACGGTTCTCACTGTCTCTCTTGCTTGCATTTACAATATTGTACATATCAGCTATATATACTGTAAATACCTCATTACTATTTAGTGAAGGAAATAGTACAAGTACGTATTTACTCTGGTTACTTTTTTGCTCGTTCCTACTAGGTTGTGTTAGTAATACCCATGCTAGGCAGGTCCAAGTCACACCCACTCAAGAAGGAAAGAGCACTGTTGCAGGCCTACTTGCTCAAGCTAGTGAGGGCCAGCTCACACACACCCACTCATATATTTATCTAACCTACTTTTAAAACTACACAAGGTTTCAGCTTCTGTGACGTTACTAGGGAGTTCCACTCAGCATCTTAAATACTCTCTCACTTTATATATAAACCTATTAGTTATGAATAATGAATATTTCAATTTGCATGTTGGTATTTTGCTTTACGTTTCATGGTTATTTTCTGATAAGTTGATTTTGTTTACATTCTTTAACGATTTATTCCTTTTACTGAGAATCAAGTTTGTCTTGCAATGGAAAATTTGTAAAAAATATGTGGGATTCTAAAATTTATTTTACAGCCTGAGTACAGGTCATTAAAAAAATTAATGTTGGCTTTCTTTTTAATAAATCAGGATTGAATTAGAGTTACCATGGAGGAAGTATCAAGTGGGAGGAGTTACCATGAGCTATCAAGAGTAAGAGGTTACTAGGGGGGGGTGGGGAGTTACCAGGTAGGTATTGACAAGGAGTAACCCAGAGGAAGGAGTTACCACAGAAAAGTAACAAGATAATGACTCAGAATAATTTACAGTCAAATTATACCTTCGCTCTTCTGTAATTATTTATTATTGAATAATTTCATATATTTGTATACTAGGCAGTATGTTTATCGTATTATTGTTTTTATAATTAACGTTGGTGGTTGTGTGTGGTGGTGTGTGTGGTGGTGTGTGGGGTGGTTGTGAGGGGTGGTTGTGAGGGGTGGTTGTGTGTGGTGGTTGTGTGGGGATGGTGGTTGTGTGTGGTGGTGTGTGTGGTGGTTGTGTGGGGATGGTGGTTGTGTGTGGTGGTTGTGTGGGGTGGTTGTGTGTGGTGGTGTGTGTGGTGGTGTGGGGATGGTGGTTGTGTGTGGTGGTGTGTGTGGTGGTGTGTGTGGTGGTGTGTGTGGTGGTGTGTGTGGTGGTGTGTGGGGATGGTGGTTGTGTGGGGTGGTTGTGTGTGGTGGTTGTGTGGGGTGGTTGTGTGTGGTGGTGTGTGTGGTGGTGTGTGGGGATGGTGGTTGTGTGGGGTGGTTGTGTGTGGTGGTGTGTGTGGTGGTGTGTGGGGATGGTGGTTGTGTGGGGTGGTTGTGTGGGGTGGTGTGTGTGGTGGTTGTGTGTGGTGGTTGTGTGGGGTGGTTGTGTGTGGTGGTTGTGTGTGGTGGTGTGTGTGGTGGTTGTGTGTGGTGGTTGTGTGTGGTGGTTGTGTGGGGTGGTTGTGTGTGGTGGTTGTGTGGGGTGGTTGTGTGTGGTGGTGGTGTGTGGTGGTTGTGTGTGGTGGTTGTGTGTGGTGGTTGTGTGGGGTGGTTGTGTGTGGTGGTGGTGTGTGGTGGTGGTGTGTGGTGGTTGTGTGTGGTGGTGTGTGTGTGGTGGTGTGTGTGTGGTGGTTGTGTGTGTGGTGGTTGTGTGTGTGGTGGTTGTGTGTGTGGTGGTTGTGTGTGGTGGTGTGTGGGGATGGTGGTTGTGTGGGGTGGTTGTGTGGGGTGGTTGTGTGTGGTGGTTGTGTGTGGTGGTTGTGTGTGGTAGTTGTGCGTGGTGTTTGTGTGCGGTGGTTGTGTGCGGTGGTTGTGCGTGGTGGTTGTGTGTGGTGTTTGTGTGTGGTGTTTGTGTGCGGTGGTTGTGTGTGGTGTGTGTGCGGTGGGTGTGTGTGGTGGTTGTGTGTGGTGGTTGTGTGTGGTGTTTGTGTGTGGTGGTTGTGTGTGGTGGTTGTGTGTGGTGGTTGTGTGTGGTGGTTGTGTGGGGTGGTTGTGTGTGGTGGTTGTGTGTGGTGGTGTGTGTGGTGGTGTGTGTGGTGGTTGTGTGTGGTGGTGGTGTGTGGTGGTTGTGTGTGGTGGTTGTGTGTGGTGGTTGTGTGTGGTGGTTGTGTGTGGTGGTTGTGTGTGGTGGTTGTGTGTGGTGGTTGTGTGTGGTGGTTGTGTGTGGTGGTTGTGTGTGGTGGTTGTGTGTGGTGGTTGTGTGTGTGGTGGTTGTGTGTGTGGTGGTTGTGTGTGTGGTTGTTGTGTGGTGGTTGTGTGTGTTGTGGTGTGTGGTGGTTGTGTGTGTGGTGGTGTGTGGTGGTTGTGTGTGTGGTGTGTGGTGGTTGTGTGTGTGGTGGTATGTGGTGGTTGTGTGTGTGGTGGTGTGTGGTGGTTGTGTGTGTGGTGGTTGTGTGTGTGGTGGTTGTGTGTGTGGTGGTTGTGTGTGTGGTGGTTGTGTGTGTGGTGGTTGTGTGTGTGGTGGTGTGTGGTGGTTGTGTGTGTGGTGGTGTGTGGTGGTGTGTGGTGGTTGTGTGTGTGGTGGTGTGTGGTGGTTGTGTGTGTGGTGGTTGTGTGTGTGGTGGTTGTGTGTGTGGTGGTTGTGTGTGTGGTGGTGTGTGGTGGTTGTGTGTGTGGTGGTTGTGTGTGTGGTGGTTGTGTGTGTGGTGGTTGTGTGTGTGGTGGTTGTGTGTGTGGTGGTTGTGTGTGGTGGTTGTGTGTGGTGGTTGTGTGTGTGGTGGTTGTGTGTGTGGTGGTTGTGTGTGTGGTTGTGTGTGTGTGGTGGTTGTGTGTGTGGTGGTTGTGTGTGTGGTGGTGTGTGTGTGTGTGGTTGTGTGTGTGTGGTGGTTGTGTGTGTGGTGGTTGTGTGTGTGGTGGTTGTGTGTGTGGTGGTTGTGTGTGTGGTGGTTGTGTGTGTGGTGGTTGTGTGTGTGGTGGTTGTGTGTGTGGTGGTTGTGTGTGTGGTGGTTGTGTGTGTGGTGGTTGTGTGTGTGGTGGTTGTGTGTGTGGTGGTTGTGTGTGTGGTGGTTGTGTGTGTGGTGGTGGTGTGTGGTGGTGTGTGTTGGTGTGTGGTGGTGGTGCTGAGTGGTGTGTGTTGGTGTGTGTGGTGTGTGGTGTATGGTGATGTGTGGTGGTGTATGGTGATGTGTGGTGGTGTGTGGTGATGTGTGGTGATGTGTGGTGGTGATGTGTGGTGGTGATGTGTGGTGGTGATGTGTGGTGGTGATGTGTGGTGGTGATGTGTGGTGGTGATGTGTGGTGGTGGTGTGTGGTGGTGCTCGTGAGTGGTGATGGTGTGTGGTGGTGGTGTGGTGCTTGTGTGGTGGCGGTGGTGGTGTGGTGCTTGTGTGTGGTGGCGGTGGTGGTGTGGTGCTTGAGTGTGGTGGGGGTGTGGTGCTTGTGTGTGGTGGCGGTGGTGGTGTGGTGCCTGTGTGTGGTGGCGGTGGTGTGTGGTGGTTTCGGTGGTGGTGAGTGGTTGTGGTGAGGGGTGGTGGTGTGTGGTGGTGAGGGGTGGAGGTGTGTGGTGGTTGTGGTGTGTGGTGGTGGAGGTGGTGTGTGGAGGTGGTGTGTGGTGGTGGTGGAGGTGGTGTGTGGTGGTGGAGGTGGTGTAGGTGGTGTGTGGTGGTGTAGGTGTGTGGTGGTGTAGGTGGTGTGTGGTGGTGATGGTGTGTGGTGGAGGTGGTGGGGTGGGGTGTGGTGGTGAGTGGTGGTGGTGTGTGGTAGTGGTGTTGTGGTGGTGGTAATGGTGTGTGGTGGTGGTGGTGTGTACTGTGTGGTGGTGGTGTGTGCTGTGTGGTGGTGGTGTGTGCTGTGTGGTGGTGTGTGCTGTGTGGTGGTGTGTGCTGTGTGGTGGTGTGTGCTGTGTGGTGATGGTGTGTGCTGTGTGGTGATGGTGTGTGCTGTGTGGTGGTGGTGTGTGCTGTGTGGTGGTGGTGTGTGCTGTGTGGTGGTGTGTGCTGTGTGGTGGTGGTGTGTGCTGTGTGGTGGTGGTGTGTGCTGTGTGGTGGTGGTGTGTGCTGTGTGGTGGTGGTGTGTGCTGTGTGGTGGTGGTGTGTGCTGTGTGGTGGTGAGTGGTGTGTGCTGTGTGGTGGTGAGTGGTGTGTGCTGTGTGGTGGTGAGTGGTGTGTAGTGGTGTGTAGTGGTGTGTAGTGGTGTGTAGTGGTGTGTAGTGGTGTGTAGTGGTGTGTAGTGGTGTTTGGTGGTGTTCACCTGTTTCTAAACTGTCAGTACTATAACCAAATAACAATATAGGACCGAACAAAAGACAGCAAAGAATAAATACCTACATTCTTTCCCTTCACCAAATAAACATGATACATATACATTATGTACATCATGACAAGTTTGCAAGAGACACAGTGAGATCTGTGAAAGACCAGACTTGAGGAAAGTCTGCCAATGTTTTTGTTTCACGAGTCCCAGGCATCGCTTCATAACTTTGCCCGGAGGGAGGGGGGTAATTTGGGGAGAGGGCATGGGCATTCTCGTGATTGGGTGGGCTGAACCAAGTGGTTTAGTATAACCGTGATGTCCCTCCTAATATACTCTTAAACTGCTGATTCTCTGGTCGGGAGGGCAAACCTACATGATCATGTGACACAGTAAAGTGAAACATTCTTAGAATATCACACTTTTTCTGGTCTTATTACACCACTATGTGCTTTATCTGAAACTTTCTTCACACGGTGAGGGCCTGGGTTCGATTCCCAGCCAGAGTAGAAACATTGGACGTGTTTCTTTCCACCTGTTGTCTATGTTCCCCATCAGTAAAATGGGTACCTGGGTGTTAGTCGACTGGTGTGGGCCGCATCCTGGGACACTGACCTAAGGAGGCCTGGTCACAGACCGGGCCGCGGGGGCGTTGACCCCCGGAACTCTCTCCAGATAAACTCTCCAGATAAACCCCACATTTCTTACCTCCCAGTCATATTTAAACCCTGTTTTGCTTCATGTTGATATTACCTTTGATCATTTATTTAAAAAGTACTAAATTGCCTATTTACATTTTACTCTTTCCTCCCTCTCTTGCTTTTCAACCCCAACTTGTCAGCTTGACTTTCGCATCGATCGTTTGGCCAAACAACTCAAGAGCATGTAGATTTTTTTTTTTTTAAATTTGACGATAGGTAATCAGCTAACATCAAATAATTAAATGTTTGTAACACTATATTTTAGAAAATCTTCAAAAATATTATGCTGACGGTATGTGACGCAAAATTAGTAATTTTGGATCAGTTTGAAGGTGCTTTAGTGTAAAATTGAAAATTTGCATAGTATTCTAATTCTCCTGAATGCAATACCAATGAGATATATAAAAAAAAGAAGATTTAATATATTATATCGTGTCATGTCGACAGGGCATATTAGGCACGACACGTGCGGCCATTCATACCTGCGTGTCTGGCCCTCATAAACACAACATTACACAAACGGTTCTAAGAATTCTGACCACAATTGATTGGTGGAAATTGCCGTGGTCTCTAACTGCTTATTAACGAAAATGTTGACCTGCTGGATAGTTTAGATATTTTCACTTTCCTGTCCGCTTTAACGTCTGGTTACTTTACTGTGGTGGTCTGGTTTGAACGGTTTTGCCTGATTCAGAACTCAACATCTCCTCTCTCTTTTTCCAGCCTAATTGGCAGGAAAGATTCCTGTATCGTAAAATAAAAGCTAGTGTGGCTAAGACTGGAGCTGCATTTAATGATCTGCCGCCGCTACCGCTAGCGACCCTGGTAAAACCACAGCGGCTCACGCCTACACAGTGTGACTTGTGGCCTCTGACTTGGAACGGCTTTTAAATATTAATCGGATTTATGGCTCTGCGAATACGCCAGCCACTGACACCACTACCACCACTACCACTGACACTATTACAGTTACTATCACATCCCTCCTGTACTACTTACACCATCTCCTCTATTGACGTCCTTTGTTACTACTGCTACTGTCGCCATTACTACTGCTACCGTGGCCGACATCTATGCTGCTGATTCCGCTGATCCTGGCGCCTCCGTGGTATGACTTCAGCTCATCCTCTTAATAACAGTCAGTATTTCATGCTGCTAAGACAGTCAAATGGGTGACTTTTCACCAGCCTTAGAGATTATCCGGCAACGTTTTCCAGTGCGCTCATTGAGTCCCAGATTTCTGTTCGCGCTTCTCAACCTTCCGTCTCGTCTTATGCAATATTTCAGTCATGTAAAACAGGATAGCAGCTTAAATAGAACAGAGAAGTAACAGTGTGTGTGTTCTCGCTGTGTAAGTCACATAGTATAAGGAATATTGAATAAGGTAGTTGCACACTGCGGGTATTCCTACCGTGTAGCTATAATATAGATATACAGAATATCATAGCAGCATACTGTGGTAAATTTTCAATACTGGAAGCAGTATGACCCCTGAGGGTTTAGTAATATTAAAATATATATTTATAAAATTAATACTAATATCTATCCTTCAGTCTTTCCAAACTCATGATCCCTCTCTTTGTCCTCTATATTTTTCTATATACTTTATCACCTTTCACCAGAGGATACACCATATTTTCCGGCATATAAGGCGCACGAGTATATAAGACTGTTTCCAAGCAGTGGTAACGTAACGTTAGTAAACAGCTGCTAAAATTTAACACAAAGCCTGCTCTCGACCCTGACCTTGAGCATATAAGGCGCAGGGTGATTACCCGAGACTTTCTGTGGGGCTAAAAGTGTGCCTTATATTCCGGAATACACGATATACACCGAGAGGTTCATGTCTCTCAGTGTATATATGCACAGAGTTTACTCGAATTCTTATTGTAGGAACTAAAATACTTTCGACTGGTGGTCAGGCAGGTAACACACTGCTTTGATGACTGATGTAGTTTATAGGGTTGAAACCCAACTAACCAATTCTACACCCTCGGTTCAACCTCCTGCCCCTACCATCACCACCTCACCCAAACCTCACAGCTGCCATTTTTCTACAACCCCGAATGAATGCGATCGTTATTTTTTGCAATTAAGGATGACAAATATTGAGCATGAGTCGGAAATAACTATTGGACTGCTGTTGAATTCATTGTTAAACTGTAAACACTGCTAATTTCATTACTTCTGTGTTTATCTTGGTTAAACATTTGTCTAGTAAACATCAGGACGTATCGCGGAAGCCTCGGGTAAAAACAGCGAACCGCTGCAGCGGAAACCTTCAAGAGGTCTCAGCATGCATGTTTTTTTTTTCCCAGGGGATTTTTTTTATTTATTCGAGTAGCAAATTTCAGGGAAGGGGGGCATGGAGGGGGAAGGGAAAAAAAAAACATGGACCCCCGTGCGTCCCCCAGGAGCTGTGAGAAGTTGCTCAATTGCTTACATAGCAGATTAACTAGTTTGTAACTATATTTACCCAACTCTTTACGTAGTTGATTAGGTAGATTACCTTGTTGATTACCTAGATGATTGTACAGTTGATTTCCTAGTCGATTACTTACTAGTCTAACTACTTAATTATGTCGTTAATTATCAAATAGATTACTCGATTATCTAGTGGGTTACCTACTTGATTACCGTGTTATATACTTGATTACCGTGTTATATACTTGATTACCGTGTTATATACTTGATTACCGTGTTATATACTTGATTACCGTGTTTCATGATTACCGTGTTACATACTTGATTACTGTGTTATATACTTGATTACCGTGTTATATACTTGATTACCGTGTTATATACTTGATTACCGTGTTACATGATTACCGTGTTATATACTTGATTACCGTGTTATATACTTGATTACCGTGTTATCTGCTTGATTACCGTGTTATCTGCTTGATTACCGTGTTATCTGCTTGATTACCGTGTTCACTGTATGAAACACTGACAAACATTTCGCTGGCACAGCGGGTTTCTTCAGTCAAATACAGAGAGGCCATGGAGTTGAACTCTTCTCCAGGCTGAGGGACTGACCACCTCAAAATATTTCTCCAAGACTGATGGACTGATCACTTCATCTTTATTTCGTTACACCTGTAACCTCTGTATTTGACTGAGAAAGTCTGCTGTGTAGGCCAAACGATACCCAAATATTGCACACGTGTCTTATTAACCATTTTTCTAAACGATTACCCGCTTCATTATCTAACTGGTTTCCTAGTTGATTACCTAACTGATTAGTGATTACTCTCTTGGTTACATAAGGATAAAGGAGTAATAATGGTAGAATTACCGACGAAAATGTCAGGTAAATGAACTTATGTTAATGCAACTAATGTGACATTTATTGCGGCAACGTTTCCCTCTCCAAGAGCGAAACGTTGCCACAGTGAAGGTTTGTCAGGAAACAGGACAAAAGTTTCCTGAAGCAGGTCCTAGATGATGACCCTCCGTTGGAGCTTCTGGTCATCTGACTGAGGCCTTCCCCTGGCTTACTGGTCCGCCCCTTTAAAAAGAATGGTCATTGTTATAACCATAATAAAGGAATAAGCAACATTTGTGCCGGCCAGTTTGCACCGAGATTCACATTTTGCACTTCGTGTTTTCGACGACTTCTCAAGCTGTTACTTGTGGTTGTGGACTTTCCAGTTTGTGCCCCGATGTGGCTGTGTACTTTCCAGATTGTGACTATTTCTGATTGTGGACTTTCCAGGTTGTACCCAGATGTGGTTGTGTACTTGCCATGGTGTGCCCGGTTGTGGTCGTGTACCTGCCAGGTTGTACCTAGTTGTGGTCGTGTACCTGCCAGGTTGTGTCCGGTTGTGGTCGTGTACCTGCCAGGTTGTGTCCGGTTGTGGTCGTGTACCTGCCAGGTTGTATCCGGTTGTCGTGTGCCTGCCAGGTTGTGTCCGGTTGTGGTCGTGTACCTGCCAGGTTGTGTCCGGTTGTGGTCGTGTACCTGGCAGGTTGTATCCAGTTGTGGTTGTGTACTTATTAGGTTGTGCCTAGTTGTAGTTGCGGATTACCCAGTATGTGCCCAGTCGTGATTGTGTACTACCCAGGTTGTACGCAAGTGTGGTTGTAACCAGTTGTGTACTTTTCAACTTGTTCCCAGTTGTTTACTTCCCAAGTTGTTCCCAGTTGTTTACTTCCCCAGTTGTTTCCAGTTGTGTACTTCCCAAGTTGTTCCCAGCTGTTTACTTCCCAAGTTGTTCCCAGTTGTTTACTTCCCCAGTTGTTTACTTCCCAAGTTGTTCCCAGTTGTTTACTTCCCAAGTTGTTCCCACTTGTGTACTTCCCAAGTTGTTCCCACTTGTGTACTTCCCAAGTTGTTCCCACTTGTGTACTTCCCAAGTTGTTCCCACTTGTGTACTTCCCAAGTTGTTCCCACTTGTGTACTTCCCAAGTTGTTCCCACTTGTGTACTTCCCAAGTTGTTCCCACTTGTGTACTTCCCAAGTTGTTCCCACTTGTGTACTTCCCAAGTTGTTCCCACTTGTGTACTTCCCAAGTTGTTCCCACTTGTGTACTTCCCAAGTTGTTCCCACTTGTGTACTTCCCAAGTTGTTCCCACTTGTGTACTTCCCAAGTTGTTCCCACTTGTGTACTTCCCAAGTTGTTCCCACTTGTGTACTTCCCAAGTTGTTCCCACTTGTGTACTTCCCAAGTTGTTCCCACTTGTGTACTTCCCAAGTTGTTCCCACTTGTGTACTTCCCAAGTTGTTCCCACTTGTGTACTTCCCAAGTTGTTCCCACTTGTGTACTTCCCAAGTTGTTCCCACTTGTGTACTTCCCAAGTTGTTCCCACTTGTGTACTTCCCAAGTTGTTCCCACTTGTGTACTTCCCAAGTTGTTCCCACTTGTGTACTTCCCAAGTTGTTCCCACTTGTGTACTTCCCAAGTTGTTCCCAGTTGTTTACTTCCCAAGTTGTTCCCACTTGTGTACTTCCCAAGTTGTTCCCACTTGTGTACTTCCCAAGTTGTTCCCAGTTGTTTACTTCCCAAGTTGTTCCCAGTTGTTTACTTCCCAAGTTGTTCCCACTTGTGTACTTCCCAAGTTGTTCCCACTTGTGTACTTCCCAAGTTGTTCCCAGTTGTTTACTTCCCAAGTTGTTCCCAGTTGTTTACTTCCCAAGTTGTTCCCAGTTGTAGCTGTGTACTTCACTTACATTTGTGTACCTCCTGACATGTATTCGCTCAGTTGAAGTTGCGAGAGATTGATTCTCTGGTCTTCGTTCCAACTCATAATTAGCCACAAATGGATTTACTTGTACCTCACTTCATGGATGCAGTGATGCAGTTCCTGCGAAAGAGTCAAATTCCTTCTTACAATCAAGAAAGATGCACCTCATCCATCTCTCTTTCCTGCCTTTTTCTCTGTTTTCCTGTCGTAAAACTCGAAGATACGCGAGACAGGATTTCACGCGTCGGAAGTCACGTTGATTGTAATTTATGAGGCTGTTTCCGTCCAAGTGTTCCACCATTTTGCTTCTGACTTTCTCCTTTATTACCCTCGAAGAGTTAATATGAATAATACCTTCATAAAGTTCAAAGTTTGTTAAACAAAAGGCACAATACCGTGACTGGAACAATACACAACCCGCAAATAGGAGAGAGAAAAGCTTATGACGACGTGTCCGTCCGTCTTGGACCATTTGCAATTTACCTGTTGTGTTGTGGGTCAAATATTAGGTGTACGTCCAGTCTTCCAAGACCTGTGTGTGTGTGTGTGTGTGTGTGTGTGTACTCACCTATTTGTACTCACCTATTTGTGGTTGCAGGGGTCGAGTCTTAGCTCCTGGCCCCGCCTCTTCACCGATTGCTACTGGGTCCTCTCTCTCCCCGGTCCATGAGCTTTATCAAATCTCGTCTTAAAAACTATGTATGGTTCCTGCCTCCACTACGTCACTTTCTAGGCTATTCCACTGCCTTACAACTCTATGACTGAAGAAATACTTCTTAATATATCTCTGACTCATCTGTGTCTTCAACTTCCAATTGTGACCTCTTGTTTCTGTGTCCCCTCCCTGGAACATCCTGTCTTTGTCCACGTTGTCTATTCCGCGCAGTATTTTATAAGTCGTTATCATGTCTCCCCTGACCCTCATGTTCTCTAGTGTCGTCAGGCCGATTTCCCTTAACCTTTCTTCACAGGACATTCCCCTTAGCTCTGGAACTAACCTTGTCGCAAACCTTTGCACTTTCTCTAGTTTCTTGACGTGCTCTATCAAGTGAGGGTTCCAAATAGGTGCTGCATACTCCAGTATGGGCCTGACGTACACGGTGTACAGTGTCTTGAATGATTCCTTATTAAGGTATCGGAATGCTGTTCTCAGGTTTGCCATGCGCCCATATGCTGCAGCAGTTATCTGGTTGATGTGTGCTTCCGGAGACATGCTCGGTGTGTGTGTGTACACACACAAATACAAAGTCATGAAGATCGGGGAAGGGCAAAGAAGTCCGCAGACAGAGTATAGGTTTGGTGGCCAAAGACCGCAAACCTTCGCTCAAGGAGAAAGATCTTGGGGTGAGTATAACACCGAACACGTCTCCGGAAGCACACATCAACCAGATAACAGCTGCAGCATATGGGCGCCTGGCAAACCGGAGAATAGCATTCCCATACCTTAGTAAGGAATCGTTCAAGATTGTTCACAGTATACGTCAGGTCCATACTAGAGTATTCTGCACCAGTTTGGAGCCCACACCTGGTCAAGTACGTCAAGAGAGTAGAGAAAACGAAAAGGTTTGCAACAAGGCTAGTTCCAGAGATAAGGGGAATGTCCTACGAAGAAAGGTTAAGGGAAATCGCCCTGACGACACTGGAGGACAGGAGGGTCAGGGAAGACATGATAACGACAAACAAAATACTGCGTGGAATAGATATGGTGGACAGAGACAGGATGTTCCAGAGAAGGGACACAGAAACAAGGGGTCACAATTGGAAGTTGAAGATTCAGACGAGTCAAAATGTTGTAGGAAGTATTTCTTAAGTCATAGTGTTGTCAGGAAGTGGAATAGTCTAGCAAGTGATGTAGTGGAGGCAGGAACCATACATAGCTTTAAGACGAGGTATGACAAAGCTCATAGAGCAGGGAGAGGACAGTAGCGATCAGTGAAGAGGCAGGACCAGGAGCCGAGTCTCGACCCCTGCAAAACAATTAGGCAAGTTCAATTAGGCGAGTACACACAAGGTGGCTCAGAGGGGAAGTCGAAGGCTCAATGGATCAGAGGAAAATGGTTCTGATAGTGAAGAATGGATGGAAGAGCAATGTAAAAGGATGGAACAAGAGTGGGAGAGCAAACTGAGTTTTCTGCAAAATGTAGAAGAGGATGGAGGCATAGTTTTCGGCGAAAATGGAGAAGAGGATGGAGGCAGAGAAGAAGAAATGGGAGTTGCAAGCTGAAGCCAAAGAAGCCAGAATCAGGGCCCTAGAATATGAGATAAATACTCTGAAGTGAGATACCCAGCAATTGACAAGAGGTGACATAGCATCTACAGCAGGTACACCCCTACTGAACGAGGAGCCCATCGGAAAAAGGGAGACATGGCTTACACTAAGGCCGAGGAATGAAGATATGACTTATGCAGCGCCGAAGAATGAAGGGAAGAGCAGTTGGGAGCAGGGATAGCGGTAAGAGAGGGGGGAGATGGTCGAGAGGGTGTTAGGTCCCATGCAGAAGCATGACAATGCCACCAAGAGCTACAGGAAAAAATAAGGAAAAAATGGCCATGTACAAACGGGACACAGAGGGGGAAAGGCAATGGGAGGAGGAGAGGGAAAGATCAGTGTTTATTCATAGGCTTCAGGAGAGCAAGGGGAGGATTCATAATGAAAGACAGCAGAAAGAAAAATTTTTAGAGAACAGCAGGGTACTTGAAAGAAATCGTCTGGTCAGGTTGATTTTCAATATAGAAATGGTGCAAAACAGGAGAAACCATTGCTGAAGGAATCGTCAACATACAAGAGGGTTTTCCTAGACAAAGACAGAACAAAAACAGAATGACAGCAGGTGAGGGAGAGGACACAGAAGTGAAAGGGGCTAGGAAGAGAGACAAGGACAGAATCAGTAAAGGACAACCAGAGAAGGGCAGAGCAACAAGCTCAAGCACACACAGAAGGGCCACTGGAATCCCACAACCAAACTCGCTATCCCAACACAAACCACAATCCACACTTACAGCCCCCACCCCACACTACACTGTAATATCCTGCAGCACACCACCAGGTCCCCCACCCTCACAGAGCCCCCCCCAGAACACAGTGGTGGAGAGGAAACTGAAGGTATGGTACACCAACACTGATGGAATAACGAATAAGTGGGAGGTGTGGCATAAGAGAATCAAAGAGGCATCACCAGACATCATAGCTCTGACAGAAACCAAGCTCACAGGAATGATAACGGATGCCATCTTTCCAACAGGATATCAGATCCTGAGGAAACATGGAGGAAACAGAGGGGGTGGGGGAGTAGCACTGCTTAAGAAATACTGATGGGATTTTGATAAGCTGGAGAGAGGAGACAGAGAAGCAAGAGACTACATAATGGGAGTACTTCAAACCATACCACGGGCGGGGATAGAACCAGCGATCAAAGAGTCTCAAAACTCCAGACCGTCGCGTTAGCCACTAGACCAGCTAGCCACAATAAGATTCGTCCAACTAGGTATATTTCTACACCATAGAAAGGTTAGCATAGGCACCACTGTGACCACAAATGCAATCTCCAGCTAGCGTGGCCGTGACGAACTCTAGCTCAAGTCCCCTCAAAGCCGTCAACATGACTCACGAAATCGTAATGACACGATTGCAAACAAACCACATGGTTTGTATGCAATCGTGTCATTACGATTTCGTGAGTCATCAACACTTCAGTCTGGAGGTCCCAAGGTGGTAAATGCAGTGATGTATAACCCACCACAGAATATTAGGAGGCCAAGGCAAGAGTATGATGAGAGTAGAGCGATGGTTGACAATAGTTGAGGTGGCCAGAAGGGTTCATGCGAGCAGGACAAAGTTGCTGATTATGGGTGACTTCAATGACAAGGAAATCGACTGGGAGAACCTGGAGCCACATAGGGGCCCAGAAGCGTGGAGGGTTAAGATGATGGAGGTGGTACTGGAAAACCTCATGTACCAACACGTAAGGGACACTACCAAAGAAAGAGAGGAGAGGATGAACCAGCAAGACTGGACCTAGTATTCACCTTGGGCAATGTAGACACTGAGGACATCACATATGAGAAACCCTTTGGAGCCAGTGATCATGTGGTTCCCAGCTTCGAATATATAATAGTTACAAGTGGAGATGGCAGCAGGAAGGGCAGGACAAATGAAGCCAAACTACAAGAGAGGGCACTACACAGGCATGAAGAATTTCCTACACGGGGTTCAGTGGGACAGAGAACTAGAAGAGAAGTCAGTAAACGAGATGATGAGATTTGTGACAACAATATGCAAGGAAGCTGAGGAGAGGTTTGTACCCAAGGGTAACAGAAATAACGAGACCAGGATGAGCCTTTGGTTCCCCCAAAGGTGTAGAGAAGCCAAAACCAAGTGTGCTAGAGAATGGAAGAAGTATAGAAGGCAAAGGACCCAGGACAATAAGGAGAGAAGTCGTATAGCCAGAAATGAATATGCACAGGTAAGAAGGGAGTCCCAACGACAACATGAAAATGACATCATAGCGAAAGTCAAATCTGACTCGAAGCTGTTGTACAGCCATATCAGGAGGAAAACAACAGTCAAGGACCAGGTAATCAGGCTGAGGAAGGGAGGGGGGGGAGATCACAAGAAACGACCAGAAAATATGTGAGGAACTCAACATGAGATTCAAAGTGTACACAGAAGAGACAGAAGGGACTCCAGAAAGACGGAGAGGTGGAGTACACCAAGTGCTGGACACAATACATACAACAACCGAGGAAGAAGTGAAGAGGTTGCTAAGAGAGCTAGATTCCTCAAAGGCGATGGGGCCGGATAACATCTCTACATGGATCCTGAGAGAGGGAGCAGAGGCTGTGTGTGTACCCCTTAGAATATTCAACACGTCTATCGAAACAGGACGACTACCTGAGATATGGAGGACACTAAATGTTGCCCCAGTTATTAAAAAAAAGAGACAGACACGAAGCATTAAACTACAGACCAGTGTCACTGACTGTATAGTATGCAAAGACACAGAAAAGATTATCAGGAGAAGATTGGTGGAAGACCTAGAAAGGAATGAGTTCATCTACGACAGCCACCACGGTTACAGGGACGGGAAATCCTGTGTCAGAAACCTACGGGAGTTCTATGACAAGGTGACAGCAGTAAGACAAGAGAGAGAGGGGTGTGCAGATTGCATTTTCTTGGACTGTAAGAAGGCGTTTGACACAGTTCCACACAAGAGATTAGTGCAAAAGCTGGAGGACCAAGCAGGGATAACAGGGAAGGCACTACAATGAATCAGGGAATACCTGTTAGGAAGACAACAGCAAGTCATGGTACGTGGCGAGGTGTCACAGTGGGTGCCAGTAACGGGCGGTGCTGTTTCTGGTATTTGTGAATGACATGACTGAAGGAGTAGACTCCGAAGTGTCCCTGTTTGGAGATGATGTGAAGTTGATGAGAAGAATTCAGTCAGATGAGGACGAGAGGGAACTACAAAGAGATCTGGACAGGCTGCAGGTCTGGTCAAGTAACTGGCTCCTGGAGTTCAACTCCACCAATTGCAAAGTCATGAAGATTGGGGAAAAGCGAAGACGACCGCAAACGGGGGGCCAAAGACCACAAACCTTACTCAAGGAAAAAGATCATCGGGTGAGTAAAACACCAGGTACATCTCCTAAGGCGCACATCAACCAAATAACTGCTGCAGCATACGGGCTCCTAGCAAACCTAAGACCAGCATTCGGACATCTTAATAAGGAGTCGTTCAGGACCCTGTACACTGTGTACGTTAGGCGCACATTGGAGTATGCAGCAGCAGTTTGGAGCCCACACCTAGTCAAGCACGTAAGGAAACTAGAGAAAGTGCAGCAAAGGTTTGCAACAAGACTAGTTCCCCAGCTAAGGGGAATGTCCTACGAGGAGAGGTTAAGGGAAATCGACCTGACCACACTGGAAGACAGGAGAGATAGGGGGATATGATAACGACATATAAAATACTGAGAGGAATCGACAAGGTGGATAGACAGGATGTTCGAGAGATGGGACACACCAACAAGGGGTCACAGTTGGAAGTTGAACTCTCAGATGAATCACAGGGATGTTAGGAAGTATTTCTTCAGTCACAGATGTCAGGAAGTGGAATAGTCTGGGAAGTGATGTAGTGGAGGCAGGATCCATACATAGCTTTAAGAAGAGCGATGATAAAGCTCATGGAGCATGAAGAGTGACCCAGTAGCGACCAGTGAAGAGGCGGGTCCAGGAGCTTTGCTCTACCTCTGCAACCACAACTAGGTGAGTACAAGCACACACACATACAACAGGCCTAGTATCTAGTCGACATGTACCTAGGATAAAATTATAACGAACACACTTAAAGTGCTGCCTTTATCTTGGATTTTGATGTCCGGTCAGTTCAGGGACTGTTGTTGTCGCCGACCTCTAGACCTTTAAAAAAGTGTATGATTCATCGTGTTATTGCATACTCTGGACTTGCTTGATCATGTGTTGGCCTCTTCCCAGTGATGAATACTTTTAAAGTACTTGATCAGGTTTTGGCTCCATCCTGGTGTTGCATATTCTGGACGAGAATCAACAGGTGTTGTTTGCACTAAAGATATACGATTTGTACAGGTGCCTAAGAAAAAACTTTGTTGGGGGATTTCGAAGGCATTTCATGTTTGCTGATTTCGTATTAGCTGCGATTAATATGGAATTTACAGTTTTAAGAGGCTAGCAATCTCTTCTTCCTTCTTGGCTATATTTAATTACCGGTCTTCTCCTCCCCTTCCTTATTCTCAAAAGCTTGCACTGTTGGTATCACCAAAGTTAAAACCTTTTAGTGCTCTTAAGAGAACGAGTGAGAACTTTCACCAAAGTATTGGAACGGACAGGAAATGCGGGAAATGACGAGGATATCGGAAGCATCACTGACAGAAACATGAACCAGGTTATTACGAAGTGTATTAGGTTTTCGAAAAGTAAGTTTTATAACTGTAGGGTGGATGGTGTTAAGATTTATAAGAAAGAAAATATAGGGACAGCAAAAAACAGAAGAGTTCACGAAAGAAGGGAGTTTGAGACTAAAACGTTTGTTTAGCATGAGAGTGAGCAGAGTTTAAGAAATCTTGAGGCGAGGAAACGAGCAGCTGGAAAATTTTAAGAGTCGAGAAATTGAGGGCTGCAGAGGGCACGCAGAAAAATATTTTGTTTAATGTACATGCATGTACAAACCTATCACAGATCGAGACACATGAACATCAAGGCAGCGAAGCAAGGAATTGCATCAACATTCGGCCTTGAACTAAACAGAAATAGCAAGACTGAATAAGGGCATCAAATCAAGGTTGGAAGAGACTAGAATCATGTAGCCAGAGCAAAGGTAACTTCTACTAAGCCAAGTTCGAAAGAAGGACGCAACTCAATAGTAGGAAGTGGAACAGCATCGAAGAGAGATTAGCAAGAACAGTGAAGGAGAGCCCATAGCAACACCATAGGAATGAGACAAAAATTTATCTTAAGAAAAAAAAAAGTTAGTATTTAAAGTGCTGGTTATAAGTATACTGTGACTTTTTACTCTTTTTCTATACCACATCTGATACTGACTTAGCGAAAACTCAAGTAAAAATTTGCGAAAAAAAGAAGAAAAATTCAGCCCTTCATGACTGAAATCTACATTTGAACAGTCATAAATTCTGGTACCTCACTCTAACGTATTTTTTTCTTTCTGTGGCAGTTCAAGTTGTTTTGATTATTTTTTAATGTCCCCTCTCCAGTGCATTCAAAAACAATTTTAAACATTTAAATGGATCTACTATTCAGTAGAATAAACAATTTATTATTGTGACTACACCCATTACTCCAGACTACCTTCATTCTGTTCCGTTCAATTTCTTACGCGATTCCCAACGTCAGCTTCTGAACCTTCCTTGAAATTAATAAAAGCTATTTTTTATCACTTTATTAAGGCTACAAAACCTTACTTAAACCTATAAAAAACGTACATAAAACCACCAATAAGCACATTCATAAAACAGTGGTCGCGACACGTTTTACAGCATAGTATCTGGGCTGGCCTCAGAAACGTACAAATCCGAGGGTATATCATGCCTGCGCATCCTGTTGATGCTACGCAGGAAGAACAAACCGATCATTGTAAATGTACCTATAACTGTAGAAAAACAAACTAATTTTTTTTTCCATCTCTTTTAACGTTTCGTGTTTCAGCATCAATATACGCTTATATTTATATTCAATCCTCTTTACCTACAATATACACTTTTGCCAATAGAAATTTTCCAAATATTTTCTTTTTCTCCCCTGAAAAAATATCCTTTTTTCCTGGTTTCTTGTTTGACACGGTAGAATTTTCTTAATTGTACATATTAAAAGCAGATTTTTGTTACCACAGATTTACAAATTATCAATATTATGATATTTAATCAATACCACCGTAAGAATCCTTAAGCGACAGGGAATAGGCGGCGATCGGGTTTGCTATCACGATGCGGCATCGAAAAATATTTATTTTTTTGAAATGTAATATTGGCTGTAGTAGTGATATATACTAGTTAGATATATAAAACAGCGTATTAATAAACAGCAAATTGTAAATAAATTTCTTTTAACACACCGGCGGTCTCCCACCGAGGCAAGGTGACGCGGGAAAGAACACTTCATTTTACATTTAGTGTTTGATACAGAAGAAGGGATTACTAGCCCCTTGCTTCCAGGATTTCTTACGACACGTATGATTTACTGAAGTGATTTCTCTCCACTTCCCCATGGAGAATTGTAAATGATTTGATTCAAACTAACTGAATGGGAAAAATTAACCTTACATACAAACCAACAGGAAATCGAGAAGCAGAGATGCTTCACCAGCAGCCACTTAGAGGCAGACTTGACTAACTCTGAATTCTCTCACATTATTGACATGTGTCATATTTATAAAATATGAATAACAGAATGAAGAATAAAAACGCATGGAATATTTCGACAAAACCCCTCACTGATTAAAGGACTGACTCAAGAAATCGTAACGACACGACTGCAAACAAACCTTGGTACGGGCGGGGATTGAACTCGCGGTGTGTTCAATACCCGCCCGTTGCGGTGTTTATTAGAAGAGTTTTATGTCTTGGCACCCCCCCACGACAGTAACTCACCACCATCTTGACACTCCCCCACCACAGTAACTCACCACCATCTTGACACTCCCCCACCACAGTAACTCACCACCATCTTGACACTCCTCCACCACAGTAACTCACCACCATCTTGACACTCCCCACCACAGTAACTCACCACCATCTTGACACTCCCCCACCACAGTAACTCACCACCATCTTGACACTCCCCCACCACAGTAACTCACCACCATCTTGACACTCCCCCACCACAGTAACTCACCACCATCTTGACACTCCCCCACCACAGTAACTCACCACCATCTTGACACTCCCCCACCACAGTAACTCACCACCATCTTGACACTCCCCCACCACAGTAACTCACCACCATCTTGACACTCCTCCACCACAGTAACTCACCACCATCTTGACACTCCCCACCACAGTAACTCACCACCATCTTGACACTCCCCACCACAGTAACTCACCACCATCTTGACACTCCTCCACCACAGTAACTCACCACCATCTTGACACTCCCCACCACAGTAACTCACCACCATCTTGACACTCCCCACCACAGTAACTCACCACCATCTTGACACTCCCCCACCACAGTAACTCACCACCATCTTGACACTCCTCCACCACAGTAACTCACCACCATCTTGACACTCCCCACCACAGTAACTCACCACCATCTTGACACTCCCCACCACAGTAACTCACCACCATCTTGACACTCCCCACCACAGTAACTCACCACCATCTTGACACTCCCCCACCACAGTAACTCACCACCATCTTGACACTCCCCACCACAGTAACTCACCACCATCTTGGCACTCCCTACACGACAGTAACTCACCACCATCTTGGCACTCCCTACACGACAGTAACTCACCACCATCTTGGCACTCCCTACACGACAGTAACTCACCACCATCTTGGCACTCCCTACACGACAGTAACTCACCACCATCTTGACACTCCTCCACCACAGCAACCCACCACCGTCTTGGTACTCCCCACCAAAGTGATCCACCACCGTCTTGGCACTCCCACGACCACAGTAACCCACCACCGTCTTGGCACTCCCCCACTAAGGTAACCCACGACTTTCTTGGCACTCCCCCACCACAATAACCCACACCACAGTAAACCATCATCGTCTTGACACAACACCACAGTAAACCCTACCACAGTAAACCACCACCGTCTTGGCACTCCCCCACAACTGTAACTCACAACCGTCTTGGCATTCCCCCACCACAGTAACCTACCACCGTCTTGGCACTCCCTCCAGCACAACCAACCACCGTCCTGGCACTCCCCACCACAGTTACCCACCACCGTCCTGGCACAACCCACCACACTAACCCACCACCGTCCTGGCACTCCCCACCACAGTAACCCACCACCCTCCTGGCACTCCCCACCAAAGTAACCCACCACCCTCCTGGCACTCCCCACCACAGTAACCTACCACCCTCCTGGCACTCCCCACTACAGTAACCCACCACCCTCCTGGCACTCCCAACCACAGTAACCCCCCACCGTCCTGGCACTCCCCACCACAGTAACCCACCACCTTTCTGGCACTCTCCCCACCACAGTAACCCACCACCGTCCTGGCACTCTCCCCACCACAGTAACCCACCACCATATTGGGACTCCCCCACCACAGTAACTACCACCGTCTTGGCTCTCCCCCACCACAGTAACCCACGACTGTCTTGGCACTCCTCATCACAGTAACCCACCACCGTCTTGGCTCTCCCCACCACAGAAACCCACCACCATTTTGGCACCCACTCCACAGTAAACCACGTTCGTCTTGGCACTCCCCCACAACAGTAACCTACCACCGTCTTGGCACTCCCCCAGCACAATAACCAACCGCCGTCTTGGCACTCCCGCACGACAGTAATGCACCACTGTCTTGGCACGCCCCCACCACAGGAAACCACCGTCTTGGCGCTCTCCCCACAACAGTAACCCACCACCGTCTTGGCGCTCTCCCCACAACAGTAACCCACCACCGTCTTGGTACTCTCCCCTCCACAGTAACCCACTACCGTCCTGGCACTCTCTCCACCACAGTAACCCACTACCGTCCTGGCACTCTCCCCACCACGGTAACCCACCACCATGTTGGCACTCTCCCCATCACAGTAACCCACCTAACCCAGCTTAACCATATTTAGCCTAACCAGGAGCGTCAGACAACAAAATTTCTGAAATATTCGGAAGACGGTATAAAATTCTGGCTCCAATTGCAGAACATGTTGGCACAGAAGATTTTGATTCACTGAGCTCTTTTTCTGATCCATTAAACAATTTTTTTGATCCAGTGAGCTTTTTTTTTTGAGAAAGGTTAGGGGTGTTTAGGGCGAAGCCAAAATTTTGGGAACTGTAATCTATAAGCAATCATTTCTACTCATAAAATATCTACAAAACGAGAATCACAGGCAACAATCACACGAAAATCAACAGGCAAAAAGAACACGAGAATCAAGGGGCAACAGCAAAAACAACACGAGAATCAAGGGGCAACAGCAAAAACAACACGAGAATCAAGGGGCAACAGCAAAAACAACACGAGAATCAAGGGGCAACAGCAAAAACAACACGAGAATCAACGGGCAACAGCAAAAACAACACGAGAATCAACGGGCAACAGCAAAAACAACACGAGAATCAACGGGCAACAGCAAAAACAACACGAGAATCAACAGGCAACAGCAAAAACAACACGAGAATCAACAGGCAACAGCAAAAACAACACGAGAATCAACAGGCAACAGCAAAAACAACACGAGAATCAACAGGCAACAGCAAAAACAACACGAGAATCAACAGGCAACAGCAAAAACAACACGAGAATCAACAGGCAACAGCAAAAACAACACGAGAATCAACAGGCAACAGCAAAAACAACACGAGAATCAACAGGCAACAGCAAAAACAACACGAGAATCAACAGGCAACAGCAAAAACAACACGAGAATCAACAGGCAACAGCAAAAACAACACGAGAATCAACAGGCAACAGCAAAAACAACACGAGAATCAACAGGCAGCCACAAAAACAACACGAGAATCAACAGGCAGCCACAAAAACAACACGAGAATCAACAGGCAGCCACAAAAACAACACGAGAATCAACAGGCAGCCACAAAAACAACACGAGAATCAACAGGCAGCCACAAAAACAACACGAGAATCAACAGGCAGCCACAAAAACAACACGAGAATCAACAGGCAGCCACAAAAACAACACGAGAATCAACAGGCAGCCACAAAAACAACACGAGAATCAACAGGCAGCCACAAAAACAACACGAGAATCAACAGGCAGCCACAAAAACAACACGAGAATCAACAGGCAGCCACAAAAACAACACGAGAATCAACAGGCAGCCACAAAAACAACACGAGAATCAACAGGCAGCCACAAAAACAACACGAGAATCAACAGGCAGCCACAAAAACAACACGAGAATCAACAGGCAGCCACAAAAACAACACGAGAATCAACAGGCAACAACAAAAACAACACGAGAATCAACAGGCAACAACAAAAACAACACGAGAATCAACAGGCAACAACAAAAACAACACGAGAATCAACAGGCAACAACAAAAACACGAGAATCAACAGGCAACAACAAAAACACGAGAATCAACAGGCAACAACAAAAACACGAGAATCAACAGGCAACAACAAAAACAACACGAGAATCAACAGGCAACAACAAAAACACGAGAATCAACAGGCAACAACAAAAACAACACGAGAATCAACAGGCAACAACAAAAACAACACGAGAATCAACAGGCAGCAACTAAAACAACACGAGAATCAACAGGCAACAACAAAAACACGAGAATCAACAGGCAACAACAAAAACAACACGAGAATCAACAGGCAACAACAAAAACAACACGAGAATCAACAGGCAACAACAAAAACACGAGAATCAACATGCAACAACAAAAAGAACATGAGAATCAACAGGCAACAACAAAAACATGAGAATCAACAGGCAGCAACAAAAACATGAGAATCAACAGGCAACAACAACATGAGAATCAACAGGCAACAACAACAACATGAGAATCAACAGGCAACAACAACAACATGAGAATCAACAGGCAAAAACAACACGAGAATCAACAGGCAACAACAACACGAGAATCAACAGGCAACAACAAAAACAACACGAGAATCAACAGGCAACAACAAAAACAACACGAGAATCAACAGGCAACAACAAAAACAACACGAGAATCAACAGGCAACAACAAAAACAACACGAGAATCAACAGGCAACAACAAAAACACGAGAATCAACAGGCAACAACAAAAACAACACGAGAATCAACAGGCAACAACAAAAACAACACGAGAATCAACAGGCAACAACAAAAACAACACGAGAATCAACAGGCAGCAACAAAAACAACACGAGAATCAACAGGCAACAACAAAAACAACACGAGAATCAACAGGCAACAACAAAAACAACACGAGAATCAACAGGCAACAACAAAAACAACACGAGAATCAACAGGCAACAACAAAAACAACACGAGAATCAACATGCAACAACAAAAAGAACATGAGAATCAACAGGCAACAACAAAAACATGAGAATCAACAGGCAGCAACAAAAACATGAGAATCAACAGGCAACAACAACAACATGAGAATCAACAGGCAACAACAAAAACATGAGAATCAACAGGCAGCAACAAAAACATGAGAATCAACAGGCAACAACAACAACATGAGAATCAACAGGCAACAACAACATGAGAATCAACAGGCAACAACAACAACATGAGAATCAACAGGCAACAACAACATGAGAATCAACAGGCAACAACAACATGAGAATCAACAGGCAACAACAACAACATGAGAATCAACAGGCAACAACAACAACATGAGAATCAACAGGCAACAACAAGAACATAAGCAACAGGCAAAAAGAACATAATCAACAGGCAACAACAACGCGAGAATCAACTGGAAGCGTGAGAATCAACAGGCAACAACGGGAAAATCAACAGGCAACAACAAAAACAACACGAGAATCAACAGGCAGCAACAAAAACAACACGAGAATCAACAGGCAACAACAAAAACAACACGAGAATCAACAGGCAACAACAAAAACAACACGAGAATCAACAGGCAACAACAAAAACAACACGAGAATCAACAAGCAACAACAAAAAGAACATGAGAATCAACAGGCAACAACAAAAACAACATGAGAATCAACAGGCAGCAACAAAAACATGAGAATCAACAGGCAACAACAACAACAACATGAGAATCAACAGGCAACAACAACATGAGAATCAACAGGCAACAACAACAACATGAGAATCAACAGGCAACAACAACAACATGAGAATCAACAGGCAACAACAACATGAGAGTCAACAGGCAACAACAACATGAGAATCAACAGGCAACAACAACAACATGAGAATCAACAGGCAACAACAACAACATGAGAATCAACAGGCAACAACAACAACATGAGAATCAACAGGCAACAACAACAACATGAGAATCAACAGGCAACAACAAGAACATAAGCAACAGGCAAAAAGAACATAATCAACAGGCAACAACAACGCGAGAATCAACTGGAAGCGTGAGAATCAACAGGCAACAACGGGAAAATCAACAGGCAACAACAATACGCGACAACAGGCAACAGCAACAATACATGAAGCAACAGACAACACGAGAATCAACAGGCAACGACAACATTACACGATGCAACAGGGAACAACACGAGAATCAACAGGCAACACTATCGTAACAAACAACAGGCCATAACAATACACGAAGCAACAGGCAACAACAGCACAATAATCATACCTTTAGATTTACCCCCTCAAGGAAGGTTCCTTGATGTTGGTGAGGGGCTCTTGATTTAGGGAATTGGATCTGTGCTCCAGTTCCCCGAATTAAGCCTGAATGCCTTCCACATCCCCCCCCCAGGCGCTGTATAATCCTCCGGGTTTAGCGCTTCCCCCTTGATTATAATAATAATAATTTAGATTTACCTTCGTCTGATCCTGAAGTGTCGACACTCAACCACGTAGTTACCTCGTAAACGTAGTTCAGAGTTGTCTTATAAAGCACTTGGGATTTATTACCCATTTCAATAGTCAGACTGCTTATTACTAAATGATCATAATGTTCAAAAACATTTGGTAAATCCGTACGGATCACACAGTGCTCGCACATCACTTAAAAATTCGCGTTATAGTCTTTACACTTCCATCACCAGCAAAACCGTTTTCACCTACACACTGCCGTGAGCACCAGGCAAATGAGCGGCTTTGCTTCGAACCATCTGTGAGTCACCTCGAAGCCTCGTTCAGCTAAGCACTTGTTGTGATTGGCTGGTGTGTTATGTATGAACCCTGTTAATAGTATATACACGGCCAGGTATGTATCTTTCAGATATATACACCAAAGTGTGCATCTCTGTATATATACAAGGATTCTACATTAGTCATAATTTTAGTTATTGAAGTCGATAGGCAACCACCTGTTAGAGTATATACCGCGAGAGGTGACTCTCTCTCACTGTATATGATACGTGAGTGTGCAATTTTTGAAGCCGATCAGAAGTGGGTTTCTGAACTTTCTGAAGGTCTAAAAAAAATTGAGCAGAGAGCACCTGCATTCGTCAATTGCCACAACCTCCACATATAGTTGACAAGGGTCAAAAATTCGAAGCCTATCTAATAAGGCGTTCTCGAGTTCTAAACAAAAGCCCTTAGAGGTTAGTTGATGACTTATTAGCACAAAATTTTGTAACGGTTATAAAAATTGGTGAAAAATATTCTCCACTGTCCTCTCAGATTTTCTTTTTTAAACACAGTCCAATTGATCAAGAACAAAATATAAAATAGGCAAATTGGCACTTACAAATTCCAAATTCAATAAAAGCTTCAACGTGTGTTGAAGGCACCCAGGAGAGGCACGCTTGTTGTTACGTGGAAACCAATTTGGAATTAACAGTGTACAATTTACATAGCTCAAAGTGAAAGTCAAGCTTCCTTTAATGAAGTCCATCAACACTTCAAGTTTGAAACTTACCGGAAGAGGCGTTCTCCGGTAATTACTCTGAATTCAACGAATTAAAATTTTTAACAGTGTCAGTAGAATTTTAATTTTGTAATTAACATAAAAATTGGATATCCTTATAGAAAACATCAGAGTTAGTATTTTGAACCTTATAAGACGAGGCGTTTACTTATTGAAGGGTAATCCACAATTTTTTAAATAAATTTGGCAAAATGAGAATTATATAGCCAAATAACAAGGCGAACATTGCTTACTTGAATACACAGTAGGGCGGAAAATTCGATGGAGCTCAGAAGCATTCTAGTTATCGTACGGGTTGCATCGATTTCAAGTTATTAAAAAAGTCCACTGATAAATATACCCGAACAGAACCTAAACTTAATGGACGCTATCCTCGCCATGAGAGGCATCAGCCATTAAATCAAAGTTCCACAGTATTTTACACATACAACTAGAAGATATGCTTCGATACGCTTAAATCTCACTCTTTGCCTTCGTCGAATTAGGAGGTACCTGTCTGGAAACGTTTGAAGTTACGCCTCAGCGGCTTTCAGGAGTTACTGGAGCCATTCCATGATGCTAGAAATGGATTGCACAACTCTGATACTTGGTACACCTGCCATGGGAATTGTACACCAGCGTTGAAATTTTTTTAAGCCGATCGGCGTGAAACCCCGAGTTATTATCGTAACATAATCGAAAAGTTGAAGATTAAGTCACATGTTCCAGACACGATGTTCCAGACCATGGAACTGAACTCATCTCCAGGCTGAGGGACTGACTACCTCAGATACTTTTTCTCCAAGATTGACTGAGTGATTACATCTTCACTTCCACCCCCTCTGTATTTGACTGAAGTAGCCAACGTGTTGACGAAACATTTCGTCAATAAAGATACCCAACAGCTGCACAAGTGTCTTAATCTTCAACGTATCGATATTTTATATAATTTTCAACAAAAACGAAAAGTTGGAAGAAGCAAAACAAATTCTTTCGTCCAGTTAGAGATCGTTCAATGTGGATACCAAATAATTGATATTTTTCCTCTCGAAAAAAGGTTTTATTCAATAACTTTTTTTAACTATTTTAGTCCGAGTGTTTGCGTTAGTTTAGCTGCTTATTCATATTCCTTTCCCAAATTGTTCTTTCCGGTGACGCATTTTCATCTCGCCACTTTTTCAAAGATTAAGACCGTCGTAGATTTGTGTTACTCTTCCTTTCAGGTGTTCTTTCTCTTCTTTGTGTCCAGTTTCATCGTATTCTGCTCATTTTCGGTCTTTTTTTTGTAAATTTCATTAGGACTCAAGTCTGGTAAGACGAAATTTAGTCCTGGGGGTGGCAAGTGCAGTGCCTGCACTCTGAAGGAAGAGTGGAGATATATTGCAGTGTTGAACTATAGTGTAGGCACGTCTCTGGCAAAACAGTGATGGAGTGAGTGACGATGAAGGTGTTTCTTTTCTTCCGGGTCACTGTCTTGGTGGAAAACGGCAGTGTTAATAAATTAACAATAATAAATTTTCTTGATCTGCATTCTTATTTGCTTGTTATCTCTGCCAGTATTTCCTGATTAACTTAGTTTTCTCAGTTGCTTATCCAGCTTTACCTCATAAGTTTATGTTTTCGTTCGTTGATTCCCAGTATTATCTGCTCTCTTACGTTCTTAATTAAGTTTGGTTTCTAATCCCTGTGTTGAATTTTCCAGGCATAGTCGTTAATTTATTCATCTGTTGGAACTATAGCTCGTATTTTCACATTTCCTCATTACACACTGATTCATGCGCGTACTTGGGTGTGTGTACTCACCTAGTTGTGGGTCCAGTGTCGAGTCACAGCTCCTGGCCCCGCCAAGAGTGTGTGTGTGTTTGTGTAACAGATATGCATAAGGAAGCGTGAGCCGTCATGACTTGGGTTTATATATGAAAAAAAAAACAAATTAGACAATAAACAAAACGTAAAGAAGAGAAAAGAAAAACCATGGAATAGAACATGAAACGAAGAAAGAACACAGGAAGAAAGAAAGAGGAAAAAATGAAGAGTAGGAGAAAGGGAAGGAGAGAACGTAATTCTTCAGGAGAGGGATAAAACTAATTGGTCCCACCAGCTGGCACTGACAGATAGTCCACCACTGCTACCATCGGTATAAAGCACCACTAGTATAAGGCATCAACAGTATAAGGCACCACTAGTATAAGACATCAGTATAAGGCACCACCAGTATAAGGCATCACCAGTATAAGGCATCACCAGTATAAGGCACCATCAGTATAAGGCATCACCAGTATAAGGCACCATCAGTATAAGACATCACCAGTATAAGGCACCACCGGTATAAGGCATCACCAGTATAAGGCATCACCAGTATAAGGCACCACCAGTATAAGGCATCACGAGTATAAGGCACCACCAGTATAAGACATCACCAGTATAAGGCACCACCAGTATAAGGCACCACCAGTGTAAGGCACCACCAGTATAAGGCACTACCAATAAAAGGTACCACCAGTATAAGGAACTACTAGCATAAGGCACTTCTAGAATAAGGCACCACCACTATAAGATACCAATATAAGGTGTCTCCATTATAAAGCACCACCAGTATAAGGCACCGTCGATATAAGACACCACCATTTAAGGCACCATGGTTATAAGCCACCATCAGTATAAGGCACCATCAATATAAGACACTACCAGTTTAAGGCACCATCAGTATAAGCCACCATCAGCATAAAGCACTACCAGTTTAAAGCACCACCTGTATAATGCACTACCAGGATAAGGCACATGTATAAGGCACCGCCAGTATGCTAAAGGCGTTTTCAAGGCAGGTAAAACTGCAGACCTGGAGAATATACAGAGAACTTTCATTGCAAGTATAAGTACAAAAAAGCATCTCAATTACTGGGAACGGTTGAAGTCCCTCACTCCTTTGACCTGTACTCATTGGAACGCAGGCGAGAACGATACATCATAATATACACTTGGAAAATCCTATAGGGACTAGTCCTGAATCTGTACACAGAAATCACTCCCTACAAAAGCGAGGGCTCGGCAGGCGGTGTAACACCCCCCCCCAATGAAAAGCAGGGGAGCCCTACACTAAGAGACAGCACAGTAAGTGTCGGGGGCCCAAGACTGTTCAACTTCCACAGAGCATATATAAGGAGGATTAGCAACAGACCCCTGGCTGCCTTCAAGAGGGCAAAAGGGTGCTGGCCAGGCACTTACAGTACCTGAACAGTCGGGCTGTTGTTCGTACGTCGGTGTACGTGCGGCCGGCAGTAACAGCCTTGTTGGTCAGGCCCTGATCCACCACGAGGCCTGATCATGGACCGAGCTCCGGGATTATTATTATAAAAAAAGAAGCGCTAAACCTATCGAGCCCCGGGAGCGTTGTCTCTCGAAACATGCTCAGGTATACTCCAGGTATACAAGGTACCACCCGTATAGGGCGCGACCGGTATAAGGCACCGCCAATATAAGGCACCAAGAGAGTAAGGCCAGGGATTTACACTGTTAATTTGTTTGTGTATTTCTTAGTTTAATGGTCAATGTACGATCATGTTTAATCTCATGTAAATAATGTTTATCTATTACTTTCATTAGGTAATGTATATAGATGGTTTTACTGTATTTAAAATTTCAACTCGACTGTTCATGACTCTGGAGGATTTACAGATTTATACGAATAAAATAAATTTATATTTCAAAGAATACTTGAGTTATTATTCATATCTATTTTGTTTTAAAGACACTACTGTAAACACGAGGTAAAAACTACCGAGGTTAACATTAAGGAACAAACAAAGTAACTTCAGTCGACTCCAATTAAGAGTCGCTGACAAGTATTCTAAGGACAACCACCAGACAGACATTGTCGGCTATTATACTTGCAGCAAGTGCACTAAATACCGTTGTAACATTTGTTCAACGCTTTTGCAACTGATATCGTTGATGTGGAGTTCAAGCACAATGATCTGCAACCTTTGTGCGCATCAGATTAATAAAAATCAAAGACAGTTGTGCCGAGTGAGCTGCTAGTTTATTGTGCATGCCGAGGCTCATCCTGTAACCAGTAGCGCAAAAATCACGATTACACAGGTCACAATGGGTCTTTGTCACATCCACTGATCATTGTTACATCATTAGAAAGAAGCAGCAGCCATTAATTTTTTCGATTAATTCACGTAATTAATATACACAAAGTAGAGAATACAATCTAAGAAAATGATGTATTACCACAAAAAGACATTGGTTATAGTTGGGTTGCAATCTTCTCTATAAAACAATTTTATTCATCTAGTAGGTGTAAAATATGGATACAACATTACGATTTAAAATGTCATATCATTTATAATGCATCATTTACAAGGCTTCATTTACAATATTCTGAAAGGTTTGTATGGTCGTTCCTCTGGAAGATATAATGCGGCAGTGTATGGCCATGTCTCTGTCCACAAACTTTGTATATAATATCACTGAAATCTCCAAATAAAACCTGAAATACTTCTAGGCTAGCCTTAGTAACATCATCTTGCAGTTTACTGACCTGGTTACTTTCTCATGTCTAACGTGACACATTTCACTATGATTACTAATGAATCTGCTAGTTCTTATCTGTATTCAACTAGTACTGCCTTCAAACTCGTTTGCTAGTTTCTTTCTGACACTGTTTAGTGAACTTTGAAAAACAGAATTTATATTGAACATTCTCTTTATTTAATACTTATTTGCCTGTTCATCAACTTTGTCACGCTCCTGGAGGCCTATGTGAAAAGAAATCAGATCACAAAAACTTAAGGGTAATCCCCTTCTTAATAATTTATGTGTGTTTAAGCCTAACTTCAAACACAAACATACAACATTCAGGTCTCAGGCTATTTAAAGCAAGTAATAAGGAAATAGAGTTAGAGAAAGACTGTAAACCATCGTAGTTTCCACAAGCTTGATAGCAACAAGTTTGGCAAACAACTTAGTTTGTAAGATAAAAATTCTAATACACCTCTGTATTGTACCATCAGGATGGTGTACAATATCAGCACTTCTGCCCTCCCACTGTCAGGGTAAAGGAAGCCAGCAGCGTGGATGGTCTCTGTGATAGTATTCTTTGTTCAGAGGTCGAATGTGTGCTTCAGAACACTGATTTTAGAGAGTAGTCGAAGTTTAAGATTAAGCATTGTTAGTTTCATGGGAGGATAGGTGAGTATAGAGATATCAAAAGTTGTTGTCTATCAGTTGTTTCCTAGAATGATACAGTTCATTCATACCTATTCAGTGCCGAATAGGTAAAATTGGTCAATTTTCTCTTACACGTTTAAAGATATATTTCATTCATTTATGGTAATGTAAAAATTAATAATTTTGTACCAAAAGAACCTTAGAAAACTTTCCTAACCTTATTATAACAAGCGCAATTTAATTTAGCCTAATCCAACTAAATATATTTTAGATAAGTTTACAATAATTTAATAATAATCAAACACAATGAAATATATATTTTGTTTCATTACGTTCAGAATGATTTTTGCAACATTATTGTATACACAAATTTTCGCTTGCCTTATTTGGCAAGAAGAACATTGGTATTTAAGCCAAAATCGCAAGTTTTACTTATACGGCACGATATATATATATATATATATATATATATATATATATATATATATATATATATATATATATATATATATATATATATATATATATATATATATATATATGGGCTAGTAACCCCTTCTACTGTAGACATTTACTAAAAAAGAGAAGAAGAAAAACTTTATAAAATTGGGATGCTTGAATGTGCGTGGATGTAGTGCGGATGACAAGAAACAGATGATTGCTGATGTTATGAATGAAAAGAAGTTGGATGTCCTGGCCCTAAGCGAAACAAAGCTGAAGGGGGTAGGGGAGTTTCGGTGGGGGGAAATAAATGGGATTAAATCTGGAGTATCTGAGAGAGTTAGAGCAAAGGAAGGGGTAGCAGTAATGTTAAATGATCAGTTATGGAAGGAGAAAAGAGAATATGAATGTGTAAATTCAAGAATTATGTGGATTAAAGTAAAGGTTGGATGCGAAAAGTGGGTCATAATAAGCGTGTATGCACTTGGAGAAGAGAGGAATGTAGAAGAGAGAGAGAGATTTTGGGAGATGTTAAGTGAATGTATAGGAGCCTTTGAACCAAGTGAGAGAGTAATTGTGGTAGGGGACCTGAATGCTAAAGTAGGAGAAACTTTTAGAGAGGGTGTGGTAGGTAAGTTTGGGGTGCCAGGTGTAAATGATAATGGGAGCCCTTTGATTGAACTTTGTATAGAAAGGGGTTTAGTTATAGGTAATACACATTTTAAGAAAAAGAGGATAAATAAGTATACAAGATATGATGTAGGGCGAAATGACAGTAGTTTGTTGGATTATGTATTGGTAGATAAAAGACTGTTGAGTAGACTTCAGGATGTATATGTTTATAGAGGGGCCACAGATACATCAGATCACTTTCTAGTTGTAGCTACACTGAGAGCAAAAGGTAGATGGGATACAAGGAGAATAGAAGCATCAGGGAAGAGAGAGGTGAAAGTTTATAAACTAAAAGAGGAGGCAGTTAGGGTAAGATATAAACAGCCATTGGAGGATAGATGGGCTAATGAGAGCATAGGCAATGGGGTCGAAGAGGAATAGGGTAGGTTTAAAAATGTAGTGTTAGAGTGTTCAGCAGAAGTTTTTGGTTACAGGAAAGTGGGTGCGGGAGGGAAGAGGAGCGATTGGTGGAATGATGATGTAAAGAGAGTAGTAAGGGAGAAAAAGTTAGCATATGAGAAGTATTTACAAAGTAGAAGTGATGCAAGGAGGGAAGAGTATATGGAGAAAAAGAGAGAGGTTAAGAGAGTGGTTAAGCGATGTAAAAAGAGAACAAATGAGAGAGTGGGTGAGATGTTATCAACAAATTTTGTTGAAAATAAGAAAAAGTTTTGGAGTGAGATTAACAAGTTAAGGAAGCCTAGAGAACAAATAGATTTGCCAGTTAAAAATAGGAGAGGAGAGTTATTAAATGGAGAGTTAGAGGTATTGTGAAGATGGAGGGAATATTTTGAGGAATTGTTAAATGTTGATGAAGATATGGAAGCTGTGATTTCGTGTATAGGGCAAGGAGGAATAACATCTTGTAGGAGTGAGGAAGAGCCAATTGTGAGTGTGGGGGAAGTTCGTGAGGCAGTAGGTAAAATGAAAGGGGGTAAGGCAGCCGGGACTGATGGGATAAAGATAGAAATGTTAAAAGCAGGTGGGGATATAGTTTTGGAGTGGTTGGTGCAATTATTTAATAAATGTGTGGAAGAGGGTAAGGTACCTAGGGATTGGCAGAGAGCATGCATAGTTCCTTTGTATAAATGCAAAGGGGACAAAAGAGAGTGCAAAAATTATAGGGGGATAAGTCTGTTGAGTATACCTGGTAAAGTGTATGGTAGAGTTATTATTGAAAGAATTAAGAGTAAGACGGAGAATAGGATAGCAGATGAACAAGGAGGCTTTAGGAAAGGTAGGGGATGTGTGGACCAGGTGTTTACAGTGAAACATATAAGTGAACAATATTTAGATAAGGCTAAAGAGGTCTTTGTGGCATTTATGGATTTGGAAAAGGCGTATGGCAGGGTGGGTAGGGGGGCAATGTGGCAGATGTTGCAGGTGTATGGTGTAGGAGGTAGGTTACTGAAAGCAGTGAAGAGTTTTTATGAGGATAGTGAGGCTCAAGTTAGAGTATGTAGGAAACAGGGAAATTATTTCCCTGTAAAAGTAGGCCTTAGACAAGGATGTGTGATGTCACCGTGGTTGTTTAATATATTTATAGATGGGGTTGTAAGAGAAGTAAATGCGAGGGTCTTGGCAAGAGGCGTGGAGTTAAAAGATAAAGAATCACACATAAAGTGGGAGTTGTCACAGTTGCTCTTTGCTGATGACACTGTGCTCTTGGGAGATTCTGAAGAGAAGCTGCAGAGATTGGTGGATGAATTTGGTAGGGTGTGCAAAAGAAGAAAATTAAAAGTGAATACAGGAAAGAGTAAGGTAATGAGGATAACAAAAAGATTAGGTGATGAAAGATTGGATATCAGACTGGAGGGAGTATGGAGGAGGTGAATGTATTCAGATATTTGGGAGTGGACTTGTCAGCGGATGGGTCTATGAAAGATGAGGTGAATCATAGAATTGATGAGGGGAAAAGGGTGAGTGGTGCACTTAGGAGTCTGTGGAGACAAAGAACTTTGTCCTTGGAGGCAAAGAGGGGAATGTATGAGAGTATAGTTTTACCAACGCTCTTATATGGTTGTGAAGCATGGGTGATGAATGTTGCAGCAAGGAGAAGGCTGGAGGCAGTGGAGATGTCATGTCTGAGGGCAATGTGTGGTGTGAATATAATGCAGAGAATTCGTGGTTTGGAAGTTAGGAGGAGGTGCGAGATTACCAAAACTGTTGTCCAGAGGGCTGAGGAAGGGTTGCTGAGGTGGTTCGGACATGTAGAGAGAATGGAGCGAAACAGAGTGACTTCAAGAGTGAATCAGTCTGTAGTGGAAGGAAGGCGGGGTAGGGGTTGGCCTAGGAAAGGTTGGAGGGAGGGGGTAAAGGAGGTTTTGTGTGCGAGGGGCTTGGACTTCCAGCAGGCATGCGTGAGCGTGTTTGATAGGAGTGAATGGAGACAAATGGTTTTTAATACTTGACGTGCTGTTGGAGTGTGAGCAAAGTAACATTTATGAAGGGGTTCAGGGAAACCGGCAGGCCGGACTTGAGTCCTGGAGATGGGAAGTACAGTGCCTGCACTCTGAAGGAGGGGTGTTAATGTTGCAGTTTAAAAACTGTAGTGTAAAGCACCCTTCTGGCAAGACAGTGATGGAGTGAATGATGGTGAAAGTTTTTCTTTTTCGGGCCACCCTGCCTTGGTGGGAATCGGCCAGTGTGTTAATAGCAAAAAATAAAAATAATATATATATATATATATATATATATATATATATATATATATATATATATATATATATATATATATATATATATATATATATATATATATGTCGTGCCGAATAGGCAGAACTTGCGATCTTTGCTTAAATAGCAACGCTCATCTTGCCATATAGGACAAGTGAAAATTTGTGTATGCAATAATTTCGCCAAAATCATTCTGAACCTAACGAAAAAAATATATTTTACTGTGTTTGTTTAGTATTAAATTACTGTAAACAAATCTAAAATATATTTAGCTGGGTTAGGCTAAAATAAATTGCTCTTGTTATAATAAGGTTAGGTAAGTTTTCTAAGATTCTTTTGGTGCAAAATTATAAATTTTTACATTAACATTAATGAAAAAATATATCTTTAAACATATAAAAGAAAATTTCAGAAAGAACTTAATTTTAAATGAGTTCTTGCTAATTGGCCAGTTTTACATATATATATATATATATATATATATATATATATATATATATATATATATATATATATATATATATATATATATATATATATATTTATCAATAACAACACTGCGACTAGCCAAGGACTCGAACCCATGCTGCTTTGGCCTGTCTCATGGTGTGTGAAAACTCATGACACCTTAATCCACTGAACCATACAGTCCATACAAGGACTGTATGGTCCTTGTATGGACAAGGACTGTATGGTCCAGTGGATTAAGGCGCCATGGGCCAAAACAGCATGGGTTCGAGTCCTTGGCTAGTCGCAGTGTTGTTTTTGATCAATACCACTCGTTCCTGGGCACAATAATATATATCGTTCCATAATTACCAACGTTTGCGTGTAAAAAATTACTCAAATATTATGAATACTTTGTGATCCTAAGCTACACTATTTTTAATAAAAATCTAAACGGCGTATAAAAAACTATGCAGTTTTAAATGATAAAAACAATTTAAGTGCATTTTGGGAAAAGAGTTTTCAATTGGGTGGAATTAGAAAAGTTTAAAAACTATTGAGTTTCAGTACAGCGTAATTGGCAAGGGTGAAGAAGGGTGGAGTTAATGTATGCTGTGTGGCTGAGGTATTGATCATACAGGAAGGGTGACTCTCTGAAAGGTCGTTCATTATTCATATGCATGGTTTGTGATCTCTGTTGTTCAGTAGTGGTGGTAGCTGTTAGAGATGGTGTGATAGTGTTTGCTTATAGTAGTGGAGTTAGCTGTGAGGTTAGAGATGGTGTGATAGTGTTTGCTTATAGTAGTGGTGTTAGCTGTGAGGGATGGTGTGATAGTGTTTGCTTATAGTAGAGGTGTTAGCTGTGAGGGATGGTGTGATAGTGTTTGCTTATAGTAGTGGTGTTAGCTGTGAGAGATGGTGTGATAGTGTTTGCTTATAGTAGTGGTGTTAGCTGTGAGGGATGGTGTGATAGTGTTTGCTTATAGTAGAGGTGGTAGCTGTGAGGGATGGTGTGATAGTGTTTGCTTATAGTAGTGGTGTTAGCTGTGAGAGATGGTGTGATAGTGTTTGCTTATAGTAGAGGTGGTAGCTGAGAGGGATGGTGTGATAGTGTTTGCTTATAGTAGTGGTGGTGGTGGTTGTGGGAGATGGTGGTAGTAGGGTTTGCTTATAGTAGTGGTGGTGGTTGTGGTAGATGGTGGTAGTAGGGTTTGCTTAGAGTAGTGATGGTGGTTGTGTGAGGTGGTGGTGATAGGGTTTGCTTATAGTAGTGGTGGTGATTGTGGGAGATGGTGACAGTGTTTGCTTATAGTAGTAGTGGTGGTTGTGAGAGATGGTGGTGATAGTGTTTGCTTATTGTAGTGGTGGTGGTTGTGAGAGATGGTGGTGATAGTGTTTGCTTATAGTAGTGGTGGTGGTTGTGGGAGATGGTGGTTGTAGTGTTTGCTTATAGTAGTGATTGTGGTTGTGGTAGATGGTGTTGCTTATAGTAGTGGTGGTGGTTGTGAGAGATGGTGGTGGTAGTGTTTGCTTATAGTAGTGATTGTGGTTGTGGTAGATGGTGTTGCTTATAGTAGTGGTGGTGGTTGTGAGAGATGGTGGTGGTAGTGTTTGCTTATAGTAGTGGTGGTGGGTGTGGAAGATAGTGGTTATAGTGTTTGCTTATAGTATTGGTAGTGGATATGAGAGATGGTGGTGATAGTGTTTGCTTATAGTAGTGGTTGTGGTTGTGGGAGATTGTGGTGATAGTGTTTGCTTATAGTAGTGGCTGTGAGAGATGGTGGTGATAGTGTTTGCTTAAAGTGGTGGTAGTGGATGTTTATGGTAGTTGTGGTTGGAGTTGTGATGGGGATTTTAGGATGTTGTGATGTTGGTGGTTCACGGGGTTGGTGGAGATTATAATTATAATGGTTATAGTGGTTGTAAGAGATATGGTTAGTAGTAGTAGTGGTGGTTGTACGAGACGAGGAATGAGGCAAAGGATACTGGTGTAGGTTGTAGTACAGTGCTTGTAGTTGTAGAAGATGAAAGTTGTGATTGAAGGTGATGGTAGTAGATGATGTAGTAAATGGTAGGGCTAACTGTAGGTGATGGTAGTCCATGATGGAGATGGTTCTGGGGTTGATGGAAATAGTAATAATTGTATTAGATCGTGGTAGTTGTAAATAATTGTGATAATGAGGGTGATAATGTGGTGGTTATAGGAAATTATGATAGCCTTAGTGGTTGTGATTGCAGAAGACGGTGGTGGTAGTTGTGGTGGATGTAGGAGATGGTGGTGCTCGTAGTGGTGGAGTGGTTATGGTTCGCATCATCTTGAAAAACAATTGGAACACCGACTTTTACGAAACAGTCAATGTGTCACAGATGGAGACAGAACCGTCAGTGGATTCAACACAAATAATTTGCCCAATATCTTATTCAGTATATTATTCAATTTACGTTATTTAGGTTAAATACGATTATTGTTTAATAAAAACAATTACCAACTGTTTATTAATTAAAAAAAAACATTATAACATTTCACCATGTCAATAAAGGAAACATTACACAAAGGGGAAAAAAATACTAGAATAATGAACAGAAAACGAGGACTCAGAGAGCGCCTTGGAAATTACAGAAAGGCCTGAGCTTGCTACCACCTGCAGCTCACAAGACTGCCATCCCCACGAGCCCCTTTGGGGCGGGGCAGATGGCAGACCAGAGGCCTAGCTTCTCCCTACGAGCCCCGTGAGGGCGGGGAATGTGGCTAGGCCTGGGGACAGTTGGTCCCAAAGATGAGGGGGTACTTGTACCTCCTCCCATGGGAGACTTAAGTCGCGAGACACTCCCCAGATAGGGAGCCAAGGCCGGGTCACCACTACTTGGAGAAGACCCGGGCCGGGAGAATACCGGCGAATAAAAAAAAAATTACAGAAGATCACTCTTTGAGGATCGTGAACAGTGAGCCTTAATGGCTGGCTTAGTAACAGTGAAATAATGACTTTTATTAAAAGAATGGTGTGTTGTAGGTGATACTGATGGTAGTGGAGGTGGTAGCTTTATCTGTGGCGAAGGGTAGCTGTGGTTGTATGAAACTGTGGTGGTAGGGATTGTAGGGGATGGTAGATGTAGTGGTTGTGGATATGGTTGTAAGAGAGAGCAGTGTTTATGGTTGTAGACGTTGATGGTATAGGTCGAGGGGTTGTAGTTGTAGATAATGTTGGCTGTAGATGATTTTTGTAGTGGCTTTAGAAGGTGGCGGGGATAATGGTTGTAGGAGACACTGGAAGTAGAGGTGGTGGTTGAAGATGATGGTAAATGTGGTGGGTGAAGATGAGAAGTAATAGTGGTGATGGTTGCTACCGTGGTTGTATTATATGATGGGGGTAGTGGTGGTGGTGGTGGTAGTGGTGATGGCTGTGGTTGTAGTATATGATGTTGGTAGTTGGAACGGAGGTGGTGGTGGTGGTGGTTGTAGACTATGATTGTGGTGGTTGTGATTGTAGTCTATGATAGTGGTGGTGGTGGCGGCGGTGGCTGTGGTTGTAGTCTCTGATGGTGGTGGCAGTGGTTGTAGTATATAATGATGGTACTGGTAATAGAAGTGGTGGTGGTGGTGGTGGTGTGGGCGGTTGTGATTGTAGTCTTTGATGGTAGTAGTGGTGGTAGTGTTGGCTGTAAGGGTTTACCGCGCGTAGCGAAAGTAGCAGTTGTTACAAAGGCAGCAGTAATGGCAGGAAAATTAGCGGAATATGGAAATAAATGAAGCAGAAAATAGAATAAGAGGGAAGGAGAGGGAGAGAGAGAGAGAGGGAGAGAGAGAGAGAGAGAGAGAGAGAGAGAGAGAGAGAGAGAGAGAGAGAGAGAGAGAGAGAGAGAGAGAGAGAGAGAGAGAGAGAGAGACAGACAGAGAGACAGAGAGACAGATAGCTTCAACCTCATCCTGTTCCCACTCTGTATGTCTCATAGCAATAAAAGACTTTGAAATCAGCTGATGTAGGTAACAGCTCTTAGCTTGTAAAGTTAAGAACCTTACCGTGTAAAATCTTGTGTAAAAGCAAAGAGAGAGAGAGAGAGAGAGAGAGAGAGAGACCTGAAAATCGAAAAGGCATCTTTAATCCACGAGAGAGAGAGGCCAGATGAGCCATTATCTCCTAAATTTCTTCTTTCTCCTCAGTTCCCTGCAGAAGTTAACACCCTCCACTGGGGGTGTCCACTTTCAGTGGGTCTGGGCCACCTTCATCTCACTGTAAGGCTCTTGATCCAGGAATTTTAAACCCTTCCCTTCTCATTTTACAGTCGCTGAATAACATTTATGGATTCAGCGTTTCCCTGTAATAATAATAATAATAATAATAATAATAATAATAATAATAATAATAATAATAATAATCATAATAATAATAAAATTTATAATAATGATAATATAATCAAATATTATTTTTATTATTAATTATAACGACATAATAATAATGACAGCATTAATTTCAAACTGTGGAGCTTGAAGCAGTGAGGTGAGCCAGTGAGGACTCAGCTCCTGGCCCATCTCCAGAGGTTCTATAACCAGGGTTGAATACATTGTGGGATCACCAAGTTGGACAGTCTCCAGCTTCATACTGTTCTTAGTACGTCACTCTCATCTTGAAGATGGGGTGGTGGGCGTGGGTGGAAGTGTGGGTGGCGAGGGAGGCTGTGGGTGGAAGGATGGGTGGCAAGGGAGGCTGTGGGTGGAAGCGTGGGTGGCGAGGGAGGCTGTGGGTGGAAGTGTGGGTGGCGAGGGAGGCTGTGGGTGGAAGTGTGGGTGGCGAGGGAGGGTCTGGGTGGAAGTGTGGGTGGCGAGGGAGGCTGTGGGTGGAAGTGTGGGTGGCGAGAGAGGCTGTGGGTGGAAGTGTGGGTGGCGAGGGAGGCTGTGGGTGGAAGTGTGGGTGGCGAGGGAGGCTGTGGGTGGAAGGATGGGTGGCGAGGGAGGCTGTGGGTGGAAGTGTGGGTGGCGAGGGAGGCTGTGGGTGGAAGTGTGGGTGGCGAGGGAGGCTGTGGGTGGAAGTGTGGGTGGCGAGGCAGGCTGTGGGTAGAAGGATGGGTGGCGAGGGAGGCTGTGGGTGGAATCGTGGGTGGCGAGGGAGGCTATGGGTGGAAGTGTGGGTGGCGAGGGAGGCTGTGGGTGGAAGTGTGGGTGGCGAGGGATGTTGTGGGTTAAAGTGAGGGTAGTGTCAAAGGGTGTGGGTGGAATTGTGGGTTGCGATACAGGGAGTAGGTGGAAGTGAGTTTAGTGATGAGAGATGTGGGTAAAAGTGCAAGTGGTGAAGTTGTGGGTAGAAATGTGGGTGACAAGGGTGTTAGAGAAGGTTGTGGTGGTGGACGAAGGTTGTGGTGGTGGACGAAGGTTGTGATGGTGGACGAAGGGTTTTGGGATTTGGAAGGTGTGGGTGATGGCCCAATTGTGGGGTGGAAGAAGGTTTTGATGGTGGACCAAGGGGGGGGAGGATTAATTGTGGGTGGTGGGCAAAAGGGGGATGGTGGGGAAGGGTTAGGGTGGTGAACCCAAAAATTGTGATGGTAAGAAGGTTGGGGGTGGTTTGGGGCAGGGGGTTTTTAAAATTTTACAAAGTTGGGGTGGTGGGCAAAAAAAGAAAAGGGGATTTTTGGTGGGGGACGAAAAGGGGTAGTTGCCCGATTGGGGGAGAAGGGCAGGGTGATCGAAGGGTTTTTATGGGCAAAGGGGAATGAAAGGGTTACTGGGGTGGGCGAAGGTGGGGAAAAAGGTGAACAAGGGAGGATGGGAAAAGGTAGTTGGGGGTGGTAATTTAAGGTTGGAATTTAGCAAAAAAATTGGTGGTGCAAAATTGGGGAATGTTTAAGGAAAGGGGAATGTGGGCGAAGTTGGATGGTGGGCAAAAAGGGTGATGGGGGACAAAAAAATTTGATGGGGGACCCGGTTTTGGGGAACGAGTTTTGATGGGGGACGGTTTGGGAAAAGGGGAAGGAAAAATTTTGGGGAAAGAAGGTTTAGAGGAACGAAGGGAGATGGGGAACAATTGTGGGGGACGAAAAAAAGGGGGAAGGGGGGACGAAAAGGGATGGGGGAAAATGGGTAGTGCGGGAAAAAGTGGGGAGGCAGAAGAGTTATGATGGCGGAAAAAGGTAGTTGCAAGGTTGTAAAATGGACGAAAATTTTGGGAGGGGTTGGATAATGCCCAAAGTTTATGGGGGCAGGTTTTAATTTGTGGACGAAAGGTTGGGAGGGGTGGGGCCCAAGGGAGGGGTGAAGGGAAAGGGAGGGAATTGACGAAGGTTAAGGGGGTGGGCGGTTGTGGGGGTGGGCGAAGGGTGGGAGTGGAACCAAAGGGGATAGTGGGCGGGAAAATTTTGGTGAAATGAAAGGGGTGATGGTGGGCGAAAAAGGGAGGGGGTGGGCAAAAATTTTTTTGGGGGAAAAATTAGGGTATTGGGTGTTGGGGGTTTGGGCAAGGATTTTGGGGGTTTAAAAGTTTTTTGGTGGAAAGGGGGTTTTAATAGTGGGCAAAAGTTGTGGGGATGGGCAAAAAATAGAAGGACAAAAAGGGGTGGGGGTGGGGCAAAGGGGGGATGGGGAACCGAAAATTTTTGGGGACCCAAATTTAAGGGGCGAAAATTTTTGAAGTGACAAGGGTTAGGGGGTGGAAAGAAAAATTGGGGTGGGGACGAAAATTTTTGGGGGGTGGGCAAAATTTTTGGTGGGGAACGAAGGGGTTTTATAGTGAAGAAGGGGAGGTGGTGGGGCGAAAAAAAGTGGCGGGCAAAAATTGGGTTTGGACAAAGTTTGATGGGGACAAAATTTTGTGGGGGAACCCAAAAATTTTTAAAAAATACGAAAAGGGTTTTGGGTGGGGGACCAAAGGTTTTGGTTTGGGGCGATGGGTTTTGATGGAAAAAAATTGTGGGTGGGGACGAAAACTGTGGGTGGGGGAAAAAAAACTTTGTTGGGGGAAAGGGTTTTTTTTTAATTGACGAAAAAATTGGGGTTTTTTGGGTTTAAAAAGGTGAAAATGAAGAAGGTGGTTGTGGCGGGGAAAATTTTTTTTGGGGAAAAAGGTGTGGTTGGAAAGGTTTTATTTGGGGGTTTGTGTGACAAAGAAAGGGGGTGGGGGACGAAAAGTTTTGTGGCAGGGATTGTGATGGTGGCAAGGTTTTGGGGGTGGACCAAATTTAAAATGGACGAAATTGTGGGGGGGGACGAAAAGGGTTTTGTGGGACGAAAATTTTGGGTAGGGAAGAAGTTTTTGATTTTGGGCGAAAAGGGGTTTTGGGTGGCGGGGGTTTTTGGGAGTGACAAGGGTTGTGGTGGGACAGTTTTTTATGGGTGAAGGCAGGAAGGGTTTACCTTGGGGGGACCGAAAGGGGATGGGGGAAAGGGTGGGGATGTGGAAGAAGGTTTAGGGTTTTTGGGGGAGAAGGGTAGGTGGGGGACAGGGCTTTATGGGAAACCCGGAAGTAAAAGGTGGGCAAAATTTGTGGGTGGTTGGGCAAAAGGGAATGGTGACGAAAATTTGGGGGTGGGGGGGCGTTGTGGGGTGACAAAAAAATTTATGGGGGCCGTTGGGGGATGGGGAACGAAATTTATGGTGTGGGCGAAAAATTGTGGGGGTGACAAGGTTTTGGGGGTGGGCGTTTGGGTGGGGGAAAAGAAAATTTTGGGTGAACCAAAGGGTTTTGATAAAAAGGGGGAAAGTTGTGGGGGTGGGGAAAAAAAATTCAAAAGGAACCCCGAGTTTGGGGGGTGACAAAGGTTTGATGGGGAAAAGGGGTTGTGGGGGTGGGCAAAGGGTTTTATGGGGGACGAAGGTTTTTGGTGGCAAATTTTGATGGTGGCAGAGTTTGTGGTGGGGGAAAAGGTTTTTTGATGGGGGAAGGGTTGTGGTAGGGCAAAGGGGGGATGGTGGGCCAAGGTTGTGATAGTGGAAGGTTGTGGGGTGGGCGAAGGTTTTTGTGGGGGAGAAGGTTTTGGGTTGTGGGCGGAAATTTTTGGTGGGGAAAAAAGGTTGTGGGTGGGGGACGAAAATTTTTGGGGGTGGACAAAGGGGATGGGGGACGGGAGTTGTGGTAGGGCAAAAAAGGTGATGGGGGAAGGGGAAATTGTGGGGGTGGGGGAAAAATTTTTGGGAAAAGGGGCAGGTTTTGATAGTTTTAAAAAGGTGGGGGGGACCCCCAAAGGGTTTTGGTGGTGGCAAAGGGTAAGGGACGAAGTTTGTGTTTTTGAAGTGATGATCCTGCTGTGTCTGAATCGTTTCCCAAAAAAAAAAAACCTGTATTGGGGCATGTTTTTCTATGTATTACAAAATATACATACATATATATATAATATAAAAGCATATTTCCAGAGATAATAGTGCCGTATCAGGAAAACAGTAGTAGCAGCCTGTCCCTGATGAGAGGATAGGGCTCATTAATAATTATAGTACACCGTAAGGGATCAAAGCATGTGTTATCACTCCATCAAAAGGGGTCAGAGCGTAATAGAAAATCCATTATCATATTCTTTTTTAGACAATATTTGCACACGTTTTACAAAATTTTTACATAATCCTATTTTTTGGAAAAATAGCAAAATAATTCTTCCTGAAAAACAGGCCTTGCTTCGACACTGTAAGGGTTTGAAGCCTATGTATCCCTGGATCATAAAGAGAGTTGCTAGTAGCTACCATTCAGAGGCATCAGCAACGCTTCATGAATATTTCTTACCTCACATAAAGTGATGGATCTCACTCCTAATGGGTGGATTTCATTTCATCGACGCACGAAAAGGAATATACAGTGGTACGTCGGGTTACGACGAACTAAATTCGTTCCAGTAGGCTGTTCGAGTGCCGATACCGAACTAATTTTTTCCTATGAGGATAAATGTAAATTAGATTAATCCGCTTCAGACCTCCAAAGATACACTTGCAAAAGCACTTACAAAAAATATACTTTTATAACAGTTAGAGTTGGGAGATGTTCGTGTACCGAGATACCACTGTATTTGATATCACTAGCGGTAAAAAGCTGAACTCGTTCTGATCCTACCGCGTTGTAGTTTTAAAATAAGGAGAAAACATCTCCAGCAGTTAACCTAAAGAAAATTCTTGCCTTCTCGTACATGGATCGTGCATAAAAGACTGTGAACAATCGTGTATAGTCCACTTGAGAAGGTGGCCCAGCTTCTGTCGGTCAGCTGACCAAAACCTCCAGCTGTGGGTCATCCTTCCTCAGGAAACACTTGTTGTCTTTCCTGACAAACCTTATCTAACCTGTGGAAAAGACAGGATACAAGACATGCAGCTTGCAGGAAAAGTTGCAGGGGAATTGTGGGAGGCAGGGAGAGGCGAGAACCAGGACTACGGCAAGCATACCCTCTCCCACGTATATGATAAAATTCTTCTGTGCCTCAACCCACGATGAAAAGTAGTCCCATGATGGGGTAGGGACGCGTAATGGGAAATTTAAGGATGGGGAGAGAATGTGTTATTTTTTTATACTCTGGAAAACGCGTTCAGACTTGTAGGAAAAAAAGGGGACAATACAGCGACTGGAGTAAGACGTAAATAACCCGTACATAGGAGAGAGAAGCTTACAACGACGTTTCGGTCCGACTTGGACCATTTACAAAGTCACACTTTGCCTTTGTAAATAATCGCCGTAAGCTTCTATGCGTTGGTTGTTTCTGAATCGTAGGGAAATTTAAGTTGATTTAATTATATACTCGAACGTAGATCTTCAGGTGGTTGCCTGAAACATTTTCTCTTTTTGTTTCATTTTAATCCTAGAACTTTTCATATTTTTTTTATGCTCACAACACGAGACCTCATCCGATCGACTTCAAATTTTCATCGCTAGTATATGACACCCAGTTGGAGATTCCTGGAACAAGTGACAAGTGCTGGTGTCTTATCACCAAAGTCGTGGAAGTAACTCCCAGCTTCCTGCTCCTTGACATCAAACGTTCATAAAAGTTGCCTCCTAATTCGAAGAGAAACATGAGTGACATTAGACAAATAACCCGCACATAGAAGAGAGGAACTTACGACGACGTTTCGGTCCGACTTCGACCATTTACAAAGTGTAACTTTGTAAATGGTCGAAGTCGGACCGAAACGTCGTCGTAAGCTCAGCTCTTCTATGTGCAGGTTATCTGTGTATTGTTCCAGTCACGGTATTGTGCTTTTTTTTTTTGCTATTTATGAGTGACATTGAAGTGTATAGGTGCAGATATGATCATTTTAAGCGTAATATAGTGTGGAATATTTATTCTGTTAAATTACTTTAGATATATTTGAGTCTGCTTCTTCTGAATGACTGGTCCAACTCCCTCTGGAAGGCAGTTGAACAGTCTTGAGCCCCTGACACTTATTGTGTTGGCTCTTAGTGTGCTCACGGCTCCCCTGCTTTTCATTGGGGGGAATGTTGCATCACCTGCCGAGTCTTTGCTTTCCAAGTATTTAATAACCGATCCATGTTAGGGACAGGATAGTATTAATTAAGTTCAGTTTTTGTGTTGGCGGATTTGTCAATATTCTAAATTCATTACAAAAAAAAAAAAAGCTTGGAATCGGTGCGACAACTGGACAGTTCCTCATCCGAACGGCTTCAGATTTTTAGCCTTGGTGTGCTGTCCAGAAAGCAAGACACAGGTTGTTATTGTGCTGCTTATGCCCCAAATTGTTAATTTTATTAAATAATGATACTGATTTCCATTCATTAACTCAAGAATGCCTCTTCGTATGGGCTTCAAACTACTAACGCTGATATATTGCATAAGAATACTCTATAAGTTTACCCCATTTAGGAGACAATTCGAAATTTTAATTAATTGTTAAAATAATCAAAACAGTTCGATTCAGAGCAATTATTTTATGGCGAGGATTATTACAATGATCTATGTAAGTTTTTAATTGCCAATTTTTATCAATTAAATAGTTTCCAGCTAAAAGCTGAAAAATGCTTCTTCTGCTCGGTTACAAACTCTTAAGCACTGTTGTATCTAAACTGTAAATAAGTTTGTACTGAATGTGGGCTGTATAGGTTCCAATTTGAAATTTTATGTAAAAAAAATATATATATATATATATCAAATGCTATTTTGTGAAATAACACAGAATTAATTTTTTTTTATGATTTCAGAAAAAAATTAATTGGTATATAACTGCAGAAAAAAAAACACAAATTAAATTAAAATTAAAAGCCCACGAGTTAAATTTACCCTTAAATACTGAACTAGTTTAAGCTTGACCTGGACCATTGGTGAGTATACCAGTCTAGTCTTTTACTATACCCCTTCAGAGCTTTACCTAGTAACTAGGGAACGCCTTAACCTATCGATTTGAAACAGTCAACCATAGGAAGCTATTAATGTACTAGGTAAAGATTCAAAGAACAATTCACAATAGCAGCTGCCCTTAGCAGAATTGTATATAGATCATTCTAAGTCCAAGCTACTTATTTAGAAAGGCACTCTCGATCGGCTTCAAAATTTCATCACTCATCTATCCTACTTAGAAGAATGTAGGAATTGTTAATAGAATGTGTGGGTGCGATTTTGGCCATTTTTTTTTATCTCAAAATGGAATAAAATTGTTTTGCATTAAACGACTGGAAAATGTCTTCTCTATGAGCGTGCCTTGATGCAAGTGAGGGGCTCTTGATCCAAGGAATGTCACGTATCTTTCCCATCCTTGATTGAATATAAATGGTTCCTATTACCCAGGCGTTATATGACTCCACGAATACCGAATTTACTCATGATTATAATAAGAAAAATTGGAACCGCACGAATCTTCAGTGGCTAAAGCGTCTTATAAAATATATTTTTTTTAGGAGGTGGGGAAGGAGTTAAATTTTGGAGATACAATTTTTTCTTAAGTTTTCATCAACTGCGGAATGCATAAACTGGTAGTCTTCAAACTTTTGTTGCCTTATTGGGTATATCTCTTCAGTATGGCATCAAAACTGATAAGAACATAAGAAAGATGGAACACTGCAACAGGCCTACTGACCCATGCAGAGCAGGTCCATGTCCCCCCCCGGATTAGCCCAATGACCCACCCAGTCTGGTCACCTCCACTCAAGGATGGAGCATGGCACCAGACCCAGCAGCACAAGCTAGTCAGGTCCAACTTACACCCACCCACACCCACTCATGTATTTATCTAACCTATTTTTAAAATTACGCAACTTTTTAGCCTGTATAACTGTACTCGGGAGTTTGTTCCACTCATCCACATCTTTATTACCAAACCAGTGCTTTCCTATATCCTTCCTGAATCTGATTTTTTCCAAGTGAAACCATTGATGCGAGTCCTGTCTTGGCTGGAAATTTTCAGCACGCTATTTACATCCCCTTTATTTATTCCTGTTTTCCATTTATACACCTCGATCATATCCCCCCTAATTCTACGCCTTTCGAGAGAGTGCAGATTCAGGGCCCTCAGTCTATCCTCATAGGAAAGATTTCTGATACATGGGATCATCTTTGTCATCCTCCTCTGTACGTTTTCCAGAGCATTTATATACATTCTGTAATACGGTGACCAAAACTGAGCAGCATAGTCTAAATGAGGCCTAACCAAGGATATATAGAGTTGAAGAACAACCTGAGGACTTCTATTATTTATACTTTTAGATATGAAGCCAAGAATTCTGTTAGCTTTATTGCGAACACTAATGCACTATTGTCTTGGTTTTAGATTACTGCTAACCAGAACTCCTAAATCCTTTTCGCAATCTGTAGTATTAAGATCTACATTATTTAGTTAATATGTGGCATGATTATTTACCTGTCCAACATGTAGAACTTTGCATTTGTCAATATTAAACTGCATCTGCCACTTCTCCGACCATTGCATCAGTCTATTCAAATCATCCTGGAATGCTCTAGTGTCCTCATTAGAATGAATTGGACGGCCTATTTTGGTGTCATCAGCAAATTTGCTTATGTCGCTACTTATTCCCTTATCTATGTGGTTTATGTAAATTGTGAACAACAATGGGCTCAACACTGACCCCTTAGGAACACCGCTTGTGGCGTGCCCCCATTCTGATTTCTCCCAATTTATGCAAACTCTCTGCTGCCTATTTGTCTGCCATGCCTCTACCCAGGAAAAAAATTCTTCTATTCCGTGTGCCTTAAGTTTCCTCAATAGCCTCTGATGTGGAACTCTATCGAAAGCCTTATTGAAGTCCATATACACAATATCATATGCATTACCATGATCTACCTCCTCAAACACCTTAGTGAAAAAAGTTAGTAAATTCGTAAGACAGGAACGCCCCTTTGTAAAACCGTGTTGAGATTCACTAATCAATCTGTGCCTATCAAGATGGCTACGAATTGCTTCGGCAATTATTGATTCCATAAATTTTCCCACTATGGAGGTAAGGCTTATTGGTCTATAGTTCAAAGCCAAGGACCTGTCATCTGCCTTGTAAATAGGTATTACATTTGCCATTTTCCACTTAGGCACTATGCCAGTTTGTAGTGATATGTTAAAAAGATTAGCCAAAGGTATGCTAAGTTCCACTTTACATTCCTTTAACACCCTTGCAAACAGTTCATCAGGGCCTGGGGATTTGTTAGGTTTTAGTTTATTTGTCTGAGGACCATGTCACTAGTTACCGCAATCGTACATAGTTTATTATCCTGTTCTACGTAATCTATTATTTCAGGAATATCGCTAGTATTTTCCTGGGTGAAAACTGAGAGAAAGTAGGTATTGAGAATTTCACACATATCCTTTTCACTGTCAGTGATCTGACCAGAGTTACTCTTAAGTGGGCCAATCTTGTCCGTAATCTTACTTCTGTATACCTGAAAGAACCCTTTTGGGTTAGTTTTTGAATCCCTTGCGACCTTACCCTCATAATCCCTTTTTGCTTTTCTTATTCCTTTCTTTATTACTCCCTTCAATTGAATATATTGATTTCTTAACTGCCCATCCCCTCTTTTGATGCGCTTATATATGCCTCTCTTTTGACCAATGAGATGTTTTAATCTATTGTTCATCCATTTGGGATCATTTTTGTTAGATCTAATTTCCCTACTCGGAACAAAAGTTGTCTGGGCAGCTAGAACTATGCTCTGAAAAACGTCATATTGGCAACCAAGATCACCTACCTGACCCATAGTCAGGACATCCCAATTTAGCCCACCCAGGTAATTTTTCAGTCCCATGAAGTCGGCCAAGCGAAAATCTGGGACAGAGATTTGATTGCAGTTATCTGGGTAATTCCATGTGATTTGTGATCACTTTCCCCAAGCTCATCATTAACTTCAAGATTATTAATTAGTGAATCTTTGTTGGCAAGAATAAAGTGAAGTAGATTGTTTTTTCTAGTTGGTTCTGTCACAACCTGTTCTAAAAAGCAATCCTGAACCGTATCAAGAACGTCACTAGACTCAAGATTTTCTGTCATATTGTTCCAATCAATTTGTCTAAAGTTAAAATCTACCATTATCACAAAATTTTCATATCTAGATGCCTTATGAATTTCGTCCCATAACAGCTTACTGCACTCCCTTTCAAGGTTTGGGGGCCTATAAATCACACCCAAAATTAATTTGTCACATCTCTCGAGAAACTGTAGCCAGATTCTGTGTTCTATGTTTCTAATCTTATATCATGTCTAAGACAGCAATTTAAATTTTCTCTGACAAACATCGCCACTCCACCACCCTTCCTGTTGACCTTATCAGTGTGGAATAGTTTATAACCCTGTATGTTGCATTCAGAAGGCATTTCTCTATCTTTCAGGTTGAACCAGGTCTCTGATATACCAATAACATCTATATTACCTGCACTTGCAAGTAATTTTAGCTCATCTATCTTATTTCTTAGACTCCTATTATTTGTATAGTAAACCTTAAGGGAGCTAGTCACTCGTTGCCCTCTACTATCTTTGTTTGCTGATCAATTGATTTGCCATTACTAGCAACTTTATTTTGAATATTGTATTTTAAACATATCCCTGAGGTATCCCGGTAATAACCGCTGTTTTTAACCCTAATGATGCAGCCTGATTGTTTCCCACAAATACCCATACCTCAATAATCTATCACTTTAAATTCCTAGACAAGTCACCAATTACCCTCTCAATTTAATTGGTTAATGTAACCACTCCATCCCCAGAGAGATGAACCCCATCCCTTGCATACATATCACGTTTGCCAAAGAATAGGTCCCAGTTATCAAGGAATGGGATTGCAGGTTCCTTGCAGTACCTGTCTAGCCTGCAATTTATACCAATTGCCCTAGACATCCATTCATTGCCCACTCCCTTTCTAGGCAAGATGCTACATATGAATGGGATCTCTCCCTTAGACCTAACTACTTCTATGGCTGACCTGTACTTATCCAGCAGCTCCTCTCTCCTGTCCTTCCCAATTCATTCATTCATTCATTAGAGGTTTGCCGGTACTTCCGGCCCGGGTCTTCTCCATATGGTGACCCGGCTACCTTCCCAATGTCATTACCCCCAGCACTAAGACAGATAATGGGCTTGTTCCCACTACCTGCCATAATATTATCCAACCTGCTAACTATGTTACCAACACCAGCTCCAGGAAGGTACACTCTCTGTCTGACTTTTCTGTTTCTGTTACAAAATGCACGGTGCATGTATCTTACCTGAGAATCTCCTACTATTAAAATTATTAAAATATTCTTATCTTGATTAGCAGGGGAACTAGTGGTACCTTCAACCTCACTAACCACTGGAGAACAGAGAATCGATTTCCTACCTTCACATCTTCTCTATTAACTCTCCTCATCTTCCTTCTTCCTGAACTGTGAACCACTTGCCACTTAAAGCGGCTGCCACTATCACTGCTGGTGACCATTTCTTCCTTACCAGCTAAATCCTTCTCACACTCGCTCCCAAACTCATCTAAGCGAAGCTTCAGCTTCCTATTTTCCTCCTGAAGTAGAATCTCCTTCTTCAACACTTGAACCTGAGATTCTAAAACACTACAACAAGCCATGGTGCTTGGTAACAGCCCACGCTAACTCCCAAGAGCTTAGGCAGGTATGACCGCAGGTGACCACTGACCTCAGCATCTTAACGGAAGGTTAGAATAGTTTCGCCTGTGTCATTCATTAGTTACCATTTTCATTGAAGAAACTGGGATATTAGTTTCTTCGTGACAACTAGTGCAGGCCACTATAACTGCATCAGTAACTTGCCGCACTCTGTACTATTTCTTCGCGTTCATTGAGGTATGGGAGACGAGTTAATGCAACACAGGGAAGGATTTCCCGGAACGAGCAGCAATTAACATTCCTCTGGTTTATGCATATACTGGATGGATTATTATTATTATTATAATCAATGGGGAAGCACTAAACCCGTAGGATTATACAGCGCCTATGGGGGGATGGAAGGCATTCAGGCTTAATTCAGGGAACTAGAGCACAGATCCAACTGGAGCACAGATCCAATTCCCTAGATCAAGAGCCCCTCACCAGCGTCAAGGAGCCTTCCTTGAGAGGTATACTGGATGGAGAAAAGGGAGACAGGATATTTTGTATGAATCTTGAATTTGATTTTTAGCCTGATTTAATTCTGTATTTATGATATTTAAATAAAAAATCTTGGACGTTCACGTGTCCTGCAGTTCTGCAGTTTTCTTTATTATCACAGTTATTACAGATGTTACATAATGAAAAATATGAATAATACTCGGAAAATTCTTAATCGTAAATTGTTTATTGCTTCTTGATTTTTATAAACATTAATATTATAAATACACGTGGAAGAAATCACAAATATGAAAATATATGAAAATAGGAAATATAACTTGAGCGCTTTCATGTGCTTTTACACATATTCTTATGGATATATTTGTGTAAACACATGAAAGCGCCCAGATTTTATTTTCCATTTTCACTGAGGTTATTTTGTTTTTTTCTTAAATTCACATAGTGAAGTCAGATTCACTGACTTCTGTCAGATCTCGTTGAAGTATTTAAAGACTATACATGACACTCATTAATAAGTGTTTGCACTATTGTTGAATGATACATTACTTTTGTTTGCATCCAGTGACAGTTTCGTCCAACAGATTCCACAACACACCTTACACTATCTTTCTCGCAACATTCTCAAAAATCATCAAAAACATTCATGGTTCATGTGGCAACACAAACTCTTTTAGGTATGTAAACATTCCTTCAGTGTATATATACATATATATATATATATATATATATATATATATATATATATATATATATATATATATATATATATATAAACATATATATATTGCAGATGTGTGAAGGAAATGAGATGAAGAAAACGACTGCGTTAGAACGAGATGTAATGGAGAATATCTCAGCGCATCTATTTAAAGAAGTGGACCTGGCAGTGAGCAGTACGAGCAGCGACACAACTGTGTTTGTATAAACACACACACACACACACACACAAACACGCTAACGCACTTTCACACACACACACACACACACACACACACACACACACACACACACACACACACATGGGGAAGGGCAAAAAAGACCGCAGACAGAGTATAGGCTAGATGGCCAAAGACTGCAAACCTCATTCAAGGAAAAGGATCTTGGGGTGAGTATAATACCGAGCACATCTCCTGAGGCGCACTTCAATCAGATAACTGCTGCAGCATGCGGGTGCTTGATAAACCTAGCGTTTCGATACCTCAGTATGGAGTCGTTCAAGACTCTGTACATCGCGTACGTCAGGCCCATATTGGAGTATGCTGCACCAGTTTGGAACCCACGCCTGGTCAAGCACGTCAAGAATTAGAGAAAGTGCAAGGGTTAGCAACAAGGCTAGTTCCAGAGCTATGGGAAATGTCCTTCGAAGAAAGGTTAAGTGAAATCGGCCTGATGACACTGGAGGACAGGAAGGTTAGGGGAAACATGATAACGACATACAAAATACTCCGAGGACTAGATAAAGTGGACAGAGATAGGATGTTCCAGAGATGGGACACAGAAACAAGGGGTCACAATTGGAAGCTGAAGACTCAGATGTGTTAAAGAGATGTTAGGAAGTATTTCTTCAGTCATAGAGTTACCAGGAAGTGAAATAGTCTGGCAAGTGATGTACTGGAGGCAGGAGCCATACATACTTTTAAGACGAGGTATGATAAAGCTCATGGAGCAAGGAGAGAGAGGACCTAGCAGCGATCAGTGAAGAGGTAGGGCCAGGAGCTACGTATCGACCCCTGCAACCACAAACAGGTGAGTACACACGCACACACACACACACACACACACACACACACACACACACAATGGGGGCCCTAATGTGGTAATTGCAGTGATGCACAACCCGCCAAAGAACTGCAGGAGGCCAGGAGAAGAATATGTAGACAGCACCAAAGCAATGGTTGGCACACTAGCTGAGGTGGCCAGAACAGCTCACACGAGTGATTTCAAGGAGAAAAACCTGGAGCCACATGGGGGTTCCGAAAAATGGAGAGCCAAGATGATGGAGTTGCTACTGGAAAGTTTCATATATCAGCACGTTAGGCACAGCACAGGGGAGAGAAGTGAGGATGAACCTGCAAGACTGGATCTAGTATTCACCTTGAGTAGTTCAGACATCGAGGACATCACATATGGAAGGCCACTAAGAGCTAGTGATCACGTGGTTCTGAGCTTTGAATACATAGTTGAGTTATAAGGGAGAGGGTTGCAGGAGTAGGAAGGGAGAAGCCAAACTACAAAAGGGAGGACTACAAAGTATGAGGAATTTCCAGCAATGGGTTCAGTGGGAAAGGGAATTGGTAGGAAAATCAGTAAACGAAATGATGGACTACGTGACAACAAAATGCAAGTAGGCAGAGGAGAGGTTTGTTCCCAAGGGCAATAGAAATAATGGGAAGACCAGAACGAGCCCTTGGTTTACCCGTAAGTTTAAGTAGGCATAAATAAAATGCGCTAGAGAGTGGAAAAAGTACAGAAGAAAAAGGACCCAGGAAAATAGAGATATTAGTTGAAGAGCCAGAAACGAATATGCAGAGATAAGGTGGGAGACTCAGTGACAGTACAAAAACGACATAGCATCGAAAGTCAAGTCTGACCTGAAGCTGTTGTATTGCCACATCAGGAGGAAGACAACAGTCAAGGACCAGGTAATCAGGTTGAGGAAGGAAGGAAGGTGAGGAGCTCACATGAAATTTTAAAGAAGTTTTCACAGTGGAGACAGGAAGAACTCTGAGAAGTCGGAATAGTGGATACACCAACAAGTGCTGGATGAAATACACACAACCGAGAAGGTGAAGCTGTTACGTGAACTTGATAAATCAAAGGCGGTGGGACCGACATCTCTCTGTGGGTGCTTGGAGGGGTAGCAGAGAAGCTGTGTGTGCCACTAACAAAAATCTTCAACGCATCCATTGAAACTGAGCAACTACCTGAGGTATGGAAGGCGGAAAATGTAGTCCTAATTTTTAAGAAAGGAGACAGACACGAGACATTAAACCATAGACCAGTGACACTGATGTGTACAGTATGCAAAGTTATGGGGATGATTATCAGGAGGAGAATGGTGGAACACCTAGAAATGAACAAGCTTATAAATGACAACCAGCACGGTTTCAAGGAAGAGAAATCCTGTGTCACAAACCTACTGAAGTTTTATGACAAGGTAACGGAAGTACGTCACAAGAGAGAGGAATGGGTAGATTGCATTTTCTTGGACTGCATGAAGGCCTTCGACACATTTCTTCACAAGAGATTAGAGCAAAAGTTAGAGGATCAGGTACTCATAACAGAAATGGCACTGCAATGAATCAGAGAATGCCTGACAGGACGGCAACAAAGAGTCATGGTACGTGACGAGTATCGGAGTGGGCACCTGTGACGAGCGGGGTTCCACAAGGGTCAGTCATAGGACGGTGCTGTTTCTGGTATATGTGAATGATATGACGGAAGGGATAGACTCAAAAGTGTTCCTGTTTGCAGATGATGTGAAGTTAATGAGGAGAATTCGGTCGGATAAGTATCAGGCAAGACTACAAGGGGACCTGAACAAGCTGCAAGCCTGGTCGAGTAACTGTTTTTTGGAATTTAACCCCACCAAATGCAAAGTCATCAGGATCGAGGAAGAGCAAAGAAGGCCGCAGACAGAGTTCAGGCAAGGGGTCTAAAGACTGCAAACCACACTCAAGGAAAAGGATCGGGATTGGGGGCGGGGAGTATAATACCGAGCACATCTCCTGAGGTGCACATCAACCAAATAACTGCTGCAGCATATGGGTGCCTGGCAAACCTGAGAATAGCGTTCCGACACCTCAGTATGCATCACTAGTTTGGAACACACACACCTGGCCAAGTACGTAAAGAAATTAGAGAAAGTGCAAAGGTCTCCATAAAGACTAGTCCCGGAGCTAAGGGGAATGTCCTACGAAGAAAGGTTAAGGGAAATCGACCTGACAACACTGGAGGACATATATAATACTTCGCGGAATTGACAAGGTGGACAGAGACAGGATGATCCACAAATGGAAGACAGCAAACAGGAGGTCACAATTGGAAGATGAAGACTCGGAGACGTTAGGAGATATTTCATCTGTCACAGAATTGTCAGGAAGTGAAATAGGGTGGAAAATAATGTAGTGGAAGAAGGATCCACACACAGCTCCATACATGGAGCACGGAGAGCGGCCAGTGAAGAAGCGGTGTCAGGAGCTGTGAACCGACCCCTGTAACCTCAACTAGGTGAGTACACAAACATACAATATATATATATATATATATATATATATATATATATATATATATATATATATATATATATATATATATATATATATATATATATATATACTCAAACGCAAATGACAATCATTCAGTTAATTGCACTTGTGTGCAAATATGTGCTCATTAGTGCTCACAAGTCTAATTAACAACTAAAAAGTATTTTATGGCATCAGAGATCAACAATTTTTCACCAACAATACTATCAACAACATCACCAACTTTAATATCACCAACAATAACACCTACAATAATATCCAGAACCTCAACAACTTCCCCAACAACAAAATAACATCAACGAAAATATCAACAATGACATCACGAACATCACTAATAAAAAATAGCAAAGAATAGCAAAAAATATAAGAAAAAAAATAATTAAAAATGTTCACAACAATAGTAACAATCAACAATTATAACAACAACGCATTACATCCAACAAAAACACAGTACTAGAAAAAAAAACAGGCAGTAACAAACACACTACATGGACAAATACAAACACAAGGCAGGAGAAAAAGCTTAAACCACAATATATATCTTTCCCGATCCCAGCATTGCATTTTAATATGGTTACAGAGAACAAAGTCTACTCAGAAAAAAAAATATTTTTTTCGATAAAAAATCAAAACAAAACAGATTCCAGAGTCTATGTAACGCAGATGACAGAAATCACGAGATACATTTCACTGGGAATTCCATAATTCCTGGAAGTTACAAGAAATCTATGACGGAGGCCTGGTCTCAGACCGAGCTGAAATATGGTCTCAGACCGAACTAAGACCTGGTCTCAGACTGAGCCGGGGAGGCTCAGCTGACCCCCGAGACCCTCTTCAGGTAAACTCCGGGAGAATTCATTACATCGAAAACGTCTCTCTGCATTTCAGATTCCGTAGTGGATGACTTTAGCGAAGCGGTCGAGGAGGAATGCCAAGACACAGGTAAAAGCGACTTGACGTATGTAAACTCGAGAGATATACTGCAGAAGTTTAAGCGAATAATTCATCTGGTGAACCCATCATGGGAGGAGGATGCATTGATGCTGAAGAAAGTTCCTTGAGCTAAGGAAATAAAGAGTTATCTTACATTCAAGCGCAGAAGAGTGATTGATGCATTGATGCTAGTGAAGGATTTTTGATCTGAGGATTTGACGTGTTCCTTCCTGTTGTGGCATCAAACCTAAATGGAACAAATTCATCAGGTGCTGAAAGACTTACGGATTTAGCTCTTCTACTGCTGCCACTACTACTACTACTACTACTACTACTACTACTACTAATAACAATAATAATAATAATAATAATAATATTATTATTATTATTATTATTATTATTATTATTGAGTGTGAAACGGAAACCTTTAATTGTTTTACATGATGGTAGGATTGCTGGTGTCTTTTTTCTGTCTCATAATTATGCAAGGCTTCAGTTACGTCTTGCTACTTCTACTTACACTTAGGTCACACTACACATGCATGTACAACCATATATATACACACCCCTCTGGGTTTTCTATTTTCTTACTAGTTCTTGTTCTTGTTTATTTCCTCTTATGTCCTGAGGAAGTGGAACAGAATTCTTCCTCCGAAAGCTATGAATGTCCCAAGAGACGGCTAAAATGCCGGGAGCAAGGGGCTAGTAACACCTTTTGTATATATTACTAATTTTAAAAAGAGTAACTTTGGTTTTCTTTATAGGCCACACTTTATCGGTAGGATATGGTCGGTGTGTAGAAAATATTATTATTATTATTATTATTATAATTATTATTATTATTATTAATCAACTGATGAAAGTTAAAAATAACATGGTCGTTGCACGGGTCTTGTCAGAATCTGCAATAGCGAGCATGTTATTTAGTGACGTGTTAAGTATAAGTAATCACCTGGAGCCTCTTTGCTTACAGGAAGGAGCAACTTCCCAGAATATGTAGCATCATTTCTTACCAGCAAGACAATGCTCTGCATGCACGCCATTTCCATCTTGCTGACACAAGTGCAGCAGGATGCCACACACTCTTAATGAGTTTTCACATGCATTAAAAAAAATGCCTTAGGATGGGGAACACATCTTCCAAAGTATATCTTTACACTAATATAAAGTCTACAAAGAACTAGACGTATTTCGGTAGTTGCACGATCCTAGAATGTTATCCCAGTATTTCTTAACCCCAGTCCCGTCTACCTTAATACAAGTGATTTCAACAGTACAGAGTGAGGCATAAATCTGAGAAACAATTAGACATCAACAGTCAAAAAGTGAAGCAAATCAAAACAGACATCACAAGTCATCACATGGAAGTAAATATCAAAATTCTTCAAATAAAAAAAAAATGGAAAATTAAGACAATCAACCCAAATCGAACTCAGATCTTCCTATTAAAAATATCAACTTTGAAGCTAAATAGATGATGCATTGTCTTGTTAACTTGGAAAGACAACACGTAGGAAATATCTATATATTATAAATTAAGAAACGCCCTTTAGTTTTTAAATCCTCTATAATCCAATAAGAACAAATATATGATTTTAACTTTTAATGAAAATGCAATTAGATAAAATTATTCATAACGAAGTGGCATATTGTCCGGAAGAATTTATACAAAAATACTTCCGGTGAAGATGCACCAGCGTTTAGAGTTTGAAACCGATCAGAAGAAGCATTCTTTAGTTATTACATGGGTAATAAATTATATATTTTCCGGTAACTGATCTACTCGCAATTATTCCACGTGCCTTAACAATTTCAGGAATATTTCAAAATTGGACTTACTCTGACTGAACTTAAGGGGATACCTATTAAGCCTTACTCCTTGAGATTATTAGTCACAGGAAAAAATAGGAAATACGTGAAAACTATTCTGAGTATCGCTGATGACCTGGTGATAACTCGCCCAGGATGCATAGACGCTCAAACTGTACGTCACGTCAGAGCGAACGCAGACAGGTCAGGTAAATATTGCTGTTCAATACTCGTATATAGATGATTACAACACAACACAAACATGGTGATGAGGGAGAGTGAGTAGTGTTCTCTTCTTCCAAACTGATTCGTAGGTTTTTATAATTTATATCTGATTTTGGTTACCCACGCACCCACGCACTTGTACACACAGAAACAGAGACACACTGATAATATAATATATATATGATATAATATATATATATATATATATATATATATATATATATATATATATATATATATATATATATATATATATATATATATATATATATATATATACAATAAGATCACAGCAAATAGTTGATATGCAGAACAACTACTGTGAAATAATCAGTTTCCAAGCGCTCTCGTGATTTCTCACATTATCAAGGAACGGTTCCGTTCCTTGGGTTCTAATAGAACGGTCTAGCAATCAGCACTTCCGTGACGTGGGTTGATCAACCGTCACCAGCTGTAACAATACTGCCTCATCACACATCACAGCATTCATGACACATCTATTCTCATGATTCTCTTTAATCACATAGTCTATAAATCCAAGCTAAGTCGCAACGAGCAACTTGTCTTGGGTTACACGCAACGACCACTGCTGGAATCCATGTTTATTCCTATAATATCAGTGCAGTAAATTTAGTATAAAACTCTACATAACCTTTTATGCAATAATATCACAGTGTTATCAAAATATGCAAAAATCACTGTGAAAAAAATAGTGAACTTCTTAGCGCATTCGTGATTTCTCACATTATCAAGGACCTTCTATGTGAGAAATCACAAAACCGCTTGGACGTTCACTGGTTTTTTCATAGTTATTTTGCATAACCTTCCTACTTTTATAATTACACTTCAATTCCTGTTTTTTTTCCTCATTTGATGACTAAACCATAAACAAAAGTTTACACTTTAGCTGATATTTCGGTCCTTCCCGAACGATTATCAAGCGCGACTTGAGAATAGTCCATAACAAAACCGAAACATCGTCTAAACTTCATTTCCAGTTAGGTGGTTAGTTGTACATCGTTGCAACAGCGATACTGTAACTAGTTTTTCCCTATTTCTCATGTTTCATTATGTTAACGGATGTTGAATCATCTCTCAAGGAAGATAAATCGGCTTCAACACTGACATATCTTACCTTCTTATCCATGAAATTAACCTCTAAACAAACATTAAACGTTCCCAAACAAGGACGTTTAGCCTCGAGAACTGAAAAGAAAATCGATGGGGGAGACTCAGTGATTGATTGAGGGTACTGAAAGTGAAAGCAAGCGCTATTGAACACTCTTTACCGATCATAAGTTGTCGTAATTTAAAAAAAAACAGTATCTCCTCCGGCCCATCGTTCATGTTAAACAGGTACGTGGGGATAACAACGCTGTACGAGACTGCTAGATGTCACTTGCTGCTATAAATAAGCTGCTGGAGTCGCTAGTCTACTTAGATTAACAAGATATCTGTACAGAATTCTCCCTGGACATGTCCCAGGTACATTAATCTCTTTCAGATTGGAAACGACAGCAGAGGAAAACACAGTGGGGATGCAGGATGATTATGAAGACCTCTTTTGGGGTAGATAACCACACACATCCGTACTCAACACACATGGTTGTGTCCTAGCGAGGCACAGTGTGTCCCTTCGTTACTCAACACGAATACTGTTTGTCAGTGGAAGTGAAATGATCCCAGTACGGAGATCTTGATCCATTGGAATGGAATTAGTGGAAACAAATGGCAGAAATTCGACAAGTGGTGAAGCAGATACGAATGCAGAGAGAGGGAAGTTTCTTGAGACATTTCGCCTGTGGAATAGACTTCTTCATTCAAGGAATAACAACAAACAAGTTTATAGAAGCGTAGTGAGTGGCCAGGTGAGTGAAGTCACTGACTTGCCAGATGGTAGCACTGCAAGATGCCTACCAGTCCTTCATATCTAATGTAACTTGATTCAAACATATTTATTTATACTATGGACCTGCTTGATACAACTTTCTCAGTATTTGGAAAAACAATTGTCTGGTTATACATCTCTCAAATGAATCTAATGTTGTGTTTATTTATTTATGTGAAGACGAAAAAAAAATACAAGCAGATATGGATAAGATTTGTCCATTGGACAATAAATTTTCCAATAGCAAAAAAATTCCAACTTCTCAGATATGAAAATAATGAGAAGAGAAAGCATCCAGGATACCAAATATTGCCGGACAATCTCATGTAACGAAAAGAGCATATAAAAATTTGGTAAAATATTTTTTCATGAACGAAATAAGGCAAATGCAGCGTATGTAACGAAAGGAGCATAATAAAGTATGACTTATTATTTCAAGAACGAAATAAGAAAAATGAAGGGAAGGTCAGAAAAACGGCAAAGTGGTATATGAAACTTTTCAGAATATGATAAACATCGCTATTGGTGACCTTTAACGTCAAGAATAATGTTTAGTGTTGACATCCTCATTCCAAAATGTCCAGAGATCATTTATAGCACGTCAGACCTAATAAAGCAAATTAACATGTTCGAGAGTTCCAGAAACAGTGTATGTAGCCTCTTGTTGAGGAGCTTACCGGGAAGAAACGGTGTCTCTAACCTTCTGTTGAGAAGCGTACTGAGGATAAACGGTGTCTCTAGCCTCCTGTTGAGAAGCGTACTGAGGACAAACGGTGTCTCTAGCCTCCTGTTGAGAAGCGTACTGAGGATAAACGGTGTCTCTAGCCTCCTGTTGACGAACTTACTGAAGAGAAACAGTATGTATTCTCCAGGAGTGGAAAAGATAGATATACTTAAGAACATAGACTGAACATACCTGGCAACGTTGTCCCAAACCAAAATATTACTGTAAAAACTACCGATCGAAATATTGTAGGAAAAACGTCAAATACACCCTGAGTAGAGCAGGGACGCCATGGTCACAATACGAAAACATTGTGACAACATCCGTGGTGTAAGAGTCTTCAACCTGATACCAGAAGACATTAAGAGGGGCATTGCCTGAACAGTTCTAGAAGTTTTCAGGAGAAAACTGAGCCACTACGAAGATACGAAGACATCACAGGAATAAATCTGATGTATATTTTACAGGTAAACAAGTGGGCAGTAGAAGGCTAGAGAAGAGGGCGTATAGCGGGTCAGGATGGGTGGGGCAAGGCAGGGTGAAGCAAGACAGGGTGAAGCAAGACAGGGTGAAGCAAGGCAGGGTGGGGCAAGGCAGAGTGGGGGCAAGACAGGGTGGGGCAAGGCAGGGTGGGGCAAGGCAGGGTGGGGCAAGGCAGAGTGGGGGCAAGACAGGGTGAAGCAAGGCAGGGTGGGGCAAGGCAGAGTGGGGGCAAGACAGGGTGGGGCAAGGCAGGGTGGGGCAAGGCAGGGTGAAGCAAGGCAGGGTGGGGCAAGACAGGGTGGGGGCAAGACAGGGTGGGGGCAAGACAGGATGGGGCAAGGCAAAGTGCGGGCAAGACAGGGTGGGGCAAGGTAGGGTGGGGCATGGCAGGGTGGGACAAGGCAGAGTGGTGCAATACAGGGTGGGGCCAGACGGGTGCGGCAAAGCAGGTTGGGGCAAGACAGAATGGAGCAAAGCAGTGTGGGGTAAAACAGGGTAGGACAAGGCAGGGAGGGGCAAGGCAGGGTGGGGCAAGGCAGGGTGTGGCAAGGCAGGGAGGGGCAAGGCAGGGGGGCAAGGCAGGGTGGGGCAAGGCAGGGTGGGGCAAGGCAGGGATGAGCAAGGCAGGGAGGGGCAAGGCAGGGAGGAGCAAGGCAGGGAGGGGCAAGGCAGGGAGGGCCAAGGCAGGGTGGGGCAAGGCAGGGATGAGCAAGGCAGGGTGGGGCAAGGCAGGGATGAGCAAGGCAGGGAGGGGCAAGGCAGGGAGGGGCAAGGCAGGGAGGGGCAAGGCAGGGTGGGGAAAGACAGGGAGGGGCAAGGCAGGGAGAGATAAGGCAGGGAGGGGTAAGACAGGGTGGGGCAAGGCAGGGAGGGGCAAGGCAGGGAGGGGCAAGGCAGGGAGGGGCAAGGCAGGGAGGGGCAAGGCAGGGAGGAGCAAGGCAGGGAGAGGTAAGGCAGGGAGGGGTAAGGCAGGGAGGGGTAAGACAGGGATGAGCAAGGCAGGGAGGGGCAAGACAGGGAGGAGCAAGGCAGGGAGGGACAAGGCAGGGAGGGGTAAGGCAGGGAGGGGCAAGGCAGGGTGGGGCAAGGCAGGGAGGGGCAAGGCAGGGTGGGGCAAGGCAGGGAGGGGCAAGGCAGGGAGAGGTAAGGCAGGGAGGGGTAAGACAGGGTGGGGCAAGGCAGGGAGGGGCAAGGCAGGGAGGGGCAAGGCAGGGAGGGGCAAGGCAGGGAGGGGCAAGGCAGGGAGGGGCAAGGCAGGGAGGGGCAAGGCAGGGAGGGGCAAGGCAGGGAGGAGCAAGGCAGGGAGAGGTAAGGCAGGGAGGGGTAAGGCAGGGAGGGGTAAGACAGGGATGAGCAAGGCAGGGAGGGGTAAGGCAGGGTGGGGCAAGGCAGGGAGGGGTAAGGCAGGGAGGGGTAAGACAGGGATGAGCAAGGCAGGGAGGGGCAAGGCAGGGAGGAGCAAGGCAGGGAGGGGCAAGGCAGGGAGGGGCAAGGCAGGGAGGGGCAAGGCAGGGAGGGGTAAGACAGGGTGGGGCAAGGAAGGATAGGACAAGATAGTGTAAAAGATGCGATACATTAGTGTTACAGTGTGGTGCAGAAAGACGGAGATGGGGAGAGAAAACATTGCCAGGGAGAAAAATGTGGGTGGGGAGTGCGAGAGGGTGGGGAGAAAAAGAGGTTGGAGAGGAAGAGAGGGCGAGGAGAGAGTGGGGAGGAAGAGAGGGTAGAGAGAAAGGAAGAAGAGAGAGTGGAGAGAAAGAGAGGGTGAGGAGAGAGTGGGGTGGAAGAGAGCGTGTGCAGAGAGGGTAGGGAGAAAGACGGAGTCAGAAGGATGGGGTGAAAGACAGGAAGGATGCAGATGGAGAGAAAGAGAAAGGGAGAAAGGGAAGGTGGGAGAAAATCGAGGGGAAAAAAAGGGAGGGAAGAAAGTGGGGAGAGATGGAGGGAAGAAAGAGAGTAGGGAGAGAGAGGGGGAAGAAAGAGAGGATGGGGAGAAAGAGACGGAGGGGAGAGTGGGGAGAAATAGTGAGCGGAGAGAATGAAGAGAGAAAGAGGGTGAAGGGAGAAAGAGAGGGAGGTGAGAAAGACAGGGAGAAGAGAAAGAGAGGATGAAGATAAAGAGGGAGGGGAGAAACTGAAGGTGGGGAGGAACAGAGGGTAACCTGAAAGAGAGAGTAAGCTGAAAGAGAGGGTGGGGAGAAAGAGAGGGTGGGGAGAAAGAGAGGAAGGGGAGTAAGAGTATAGGAAGCACAGGATTTGGGGAGAGAAAGAGGTGAAAGAGAGGTGGGCGGGGAAACAGTGGGGGAGAAAAGGGTATGGGAGAGAGAGTGAAGAAAAAGAAGACAGAAGAGAGATGGGGGAAAGAGAAAAGGAGAGTATGGTAACGTAGATGATGGTAGGATAGTGGGAAGCAAGGATGGAGGAAGATTTAGCAGGCTGAGGAGAGTAGTGTCTGGCTTGGTGTTGACGGGGCGTGGCAGAGCGGTGGTAAGGGTGGTGTTGGTAGTGGTGTTAGGGTGGTAGTGTGGCGTCAGGATGGTAGTGGCGGTGTTCAAGTGGTCGTGGTGGTGTTAAGGTGGTAGTGGCGTTAGGGTGGTCGTGGTGGTATTTGGATAGTAGTGGTGTTAGGGAGGTCGTGGTGGTGTTAGGGTGGTAGTAGTGGTGCTAGGGAGGTCATGGTGGTGTTAGGGTGGTAGTAGTGGTGTTAGGGTGGCAGTGGTTGTGTTGGTAGTGGTGGTGTTAGGGAGGTCGTGGTGGTGTTAGGGTGGCAGTGGTTGTGTTAGGGTGGCAGTGGTGTGGGTGTTAGGGTGGCAGTGGTGATGTTAATGTGGTAGTGTTGGTGGTGTTAGAATGGTAGTGGTAGTGGTGTTGCTGTGGCATTGGGAGTGTTAGGGTGGTAGTGATGGTGTTAGGGAAATACTGGTGGTATTAATGTGGTCGTGGTGGTGGTAGTGGTGGTGTTAGGGTGGTAGTGGTGGCCGTAGGGGGGTAGTGGTGTAAGGGTGTCAGTGGTGGTGTTAGGGTGGTAGTGGTGGTGTTAGTGTGGTCGTGCTCTTGTTAGGGTGGTAGTGGTGTTAGGGTGGCATTGGTGTTAGGGTAATAGTGGTGTTAGGGTGGTAGTGGTGGTGTTAAGATGGTAGTGGTGTTAGGATGGTAGTGGTGTTAGGATGGTAGTGGTGTTATTGTGGTAATGGTGTTATTGTGGTGGTGGTGTTAGGGTGGTAGTGGTAGTGTTAGGGTTGGTCGTGGTCGTGTTAGGGTGGTCGTGGCAGTGTTAGGGTCGTAGTGGTATTAGGGTGGTAGTGGTGTTATGATGGTAGTGGTGGTGTTCGGATTGTAGTGGTGTTAGGGTGGTCGTGGTGGTGTTAGGGTGGTCGTGGTGGTGTTAGGGTGGTCGTGGTGGTGTTAGGGTGGTTCTGGTGGTGTTAGGATTGTAGCGGTGGTGGTGTAAGGACTGTATTGGTGGTAGTGTTAGGATTGTAGTGGTGGTGGTGGTATTAGGGTGGTCTTGGTGGTGTTAGGGTGGTCGTGGTGGTATTTGGGTGGTCGTGGTGGTGTTAGGGTGGTTGTGGTGGTGTTAGGGTAGTCGTGGTGGTGTTAGGGTGTTCGTGGGGTTAGGGTGGTCGTGGTAGTGTTAGATTAGTAGTGGTATTAGGGTGGTAGTGACAGTGGTTGTGTTGGTAGTGGTGGTGTTAGGGAGGTCGTGGTGGTGTTAGGGTGGCAGTGGTTGTGTTAGGGTGGCAGTGGTGTGGGTGTTAGGGTGGTAGTGGTGATGTTAATGTGGTAGTGTTGGTGGTGTTAGAATGGTAGTGGTAGTGGTGTTACTGTGGCATTGGGAGTGTTAGGGTGGTAGTGATGGTGTTATGGAAATACTGGTGGTATTAATGTGGTCGTGGTGGTGGTAGTGGTGGTGTTAGGGTGGTAGTGGTGGCCGTAGGGGGGTAGTGGTGTAAGGGTGTCAGCGGTGGTGTTAGTGTGGTCGTGCTCTTGTTAGGGTGGTAGTGGTGTTAGGGTGGCATTGGTGTTAGGGTAATAGTGGTGTTAGGGTGGTAGTGGTGGTGTTAGGATGGTAGTGGTGTTATTGTGGTAATGGTGTTATTGTGGTAGTGGTGTTAGGGTGGTAGTGGTGATATTATGGTGGTACTGGTGGTGTTAGCGTAGTATTGGAGTTAGTGTGGTAGTGGTAGTGTTAGGGTTGGTCGTGGTCGTGTTAGGGTGGTCGTGGCAGTGTTAGGGTCGTAGTGGTATTAGGGTGGTAGTGGTGCTATGATGGTAGTGGTGGTGTTTGGATTGTAGTGGTGATGGTGTTAGGGTGGTCGTGGTGGTGTTAGGGTGGTCGTGGTGTTAGGGTGGTTCTGGTGGTGTTAGGGTAGTCGTGGTGTTAGGGTGGTCGTGGTGGTGGTAGGGTGGTCGTGGGGTTAGGGTGGTCGTGGTAGTGTTAGATTAGTTGTGGTATTAGGGTGGTAGTGGCATTATGATGGTAATGGTGATAGGGTGGTAGTGGTGTTGTTAGGATTGTGGTGGTGGTGGTGTTAGGGTGGCAGTGGTGTTGTTAGGATTGTAGTGGTGGTGGTGTTAGGATGGCAGTGGTGTTGTTAGGATTGTAGTGGTGGTGGTGTTAGGATGGCAGTGGTGTTGTTAGGATTGTAGTGGTGGTGGTGTTAGGGTGGCAGTGGTGTTGTTAGGATTGTGGTGGTGGTGGTGTTAGGATGGCAGTGGTGTTGTTAGGATTGTAGTGGTGGTGGTGTTAGGGTGGCAGTGGTGTTGTTAGGATTGTAGTGGTGGTGGTGTTAGGATGGCAGTGGTGTTGTTAGGATTGTAGTGGTGGTGGTGTTAGGATGGCAGTGGTGTTGTTAGGATTGTAGTGGTGGTGGTGTTAGGATGGCAGTGGTGTTGTTAGGATTGTAGTGGTGGTGGTGTTAGGGTGGCAGTGGTGTTGTTAGGATTGTGGTGGTGGTGGTGTTAGGATGGCAGTGGTGTTGTTAGGATTGTAGTGGTGGTGGTGTTAGGGTGGCAGTGGTGTTGTTAGGATTGTAGTGGTGGTGGTGTTAGGATGGCAGTGGTGTTGTTAGGATTGTAGTGGTGGTGGTGTTAGGGTGGCAGTGGTGTTGTTAGGATTGTGGTGGTGGTGGTGTTAGGGTGGCAGTGGTGTTGTTAGGATTGTAGTGGTGGTGGTGTTAGGGTGGCAATGGTGGTGTTAGGATTGTAGTGGTGGTGGTGTTAGGGTGGCAGTGGTGTTGTTAGGATTGTAGTGGTGGTGGTGTTAGGGTGGCAGTGGTGTTATTAGGATTGTAGTGGTGGTGTTAGGGTGGCAGTGGTGTTATTAGGATTGTAGTGGTGGTGGTGTTAGGGTGGCAGTGGTGTTGTTAGGATTGTAGTGGTGGTGGTGTTAGGGTGGCAGTGGTGTTGTTAGGATTGTAGTGGTGGTGTTAGGGTGGTAGTGTTAAGGTGGTAGTAGTGTAAGAGAGTTAGTGGTGGCATTATGGTGTTAGTGGTGGTATTATGGTGGTAGCGGTGGTGTTAAGGTGCTAAAAATCTGAAGCTGATCAAAAAAGACAATCTGTAATCATTACAAGGATTCCCCGACACACAGCGAAAATAATTAAATATCATAACTATTATGAAAATGTAGACTCAGATGTATTTACGGGATTAGAGAGAGTAAAAAAATTCACGCACTTTAGGAAACAAAATTAACAAATATGGACCTGTACTGTTGGTATTTACACATGCCAACAGTAACAGTTTACACATGCCAATAGTAACAGTTTACACATGCCAACAGTAACAGTTTACACATGCCAACAGTAACAGTTTACACATGCCAACAGTAACAGTTTACACATGCCAACAGTAACAGTTTACACATGCCAATAGTAACAGTTTACACATGCCAACAGTAACAGTTTACACATGCCAATAGTAACAGTTTACACATGCCAACAGTAACAGTTTACACATGCCAACAGTAACAGTTTACACATGCCAACAGTAACAGTTTACACATGCCAACAGTAACAGTTTACACATGCCAACAGTAACAGTTTACACATGCCAACAGTAACAGTTTACACATGCCAACAGTAACAGTTTACACATGCCAACAGTAACAGTTTACACATGCCAACAGTTGCATGAAAGACACCCTAGTTACTGTAGACTATTGCGACCCCTGAATGGGTCACAATGTATATAATGTATATTGCCTGTTCATATAATTTTATATTGCTTATATTTGCGATATTAGCTAAATCGTAAATATATTGCTTTATATTATTATTTGACTTAGTTATATTATTAGGTAGGATGTAACATTTATATATTATTCAGTGCTCATAGTTCGAGTGTTAGCATTGTCTATCGCTCCGCTTGTTTCCCTGCCGGCTTCTGTGTTGCTGGGCAGCAGCAGTCCACGGAGAGTCACGTGATCAGGGGGAGTGATCACACCTCACCAGGAGTGAGAGTCGGCCTGGCCTGCGCTGATTATTATCGGTTGGACGTTGCTTCAAACAAAAGGTCCCTCTACTGCTCTCCCTTGTGGGCCCTTGTGGGCCCTTGTTGGAAGATCGTCTCTGTCGCTTCTTGTTGTTGGTTCTGTATAACTCTGTTCACAGAACATGGTCTAGACTTAGTGATTTTCGACGTTGTACTGAGGTTGTGTGTCGCATAAACACTCTGAGAAACTCAGGTCCTGAGCTGTAGCTTCTGACCTAATTTGTACTGGCACCTGTGTACTGTCACAGTCGGGGATTTTCTAATGCTGAACTTAGATTCAGTAGTATGGGAGTTTTGTGACTTTTGTGGAGGATCTGCAGATGGCTCCTACTTAGTGTCGTTATATTATCTCCTTGTTCCTGATTCTGTGTCGCTGTTGCTTGTTATATTGCTGTTCAGCTTAACAGTCGCCTTATTGTTCAAGCAAGCTGTTCTGATTGCCAGGTTGGTCAAGAAGTTAGCTTATGTGAGGACTTTTAGTCAGTCACTGGTTAAGTCTAGTCGAGTCTTGAGACATAGCGAACTACTTAGAGCACTTACACACATACTTACTTGTATATATATGTATTATGTTATTAAATGTTAACAAGGTACCAGACGGTATTTAAAAGCCATAAAGATGTGATATGTGCCACCAGCACAATACTACAGTACACGAGAGAAGTGTAGGAACTTGTATCCTATATTATATTCAACTGATTACTATAATTTACTTTGATTTTATACGCCTAGATAACTTCGTTATTAATAAACTTATTAAATTTTAATTTCTTTAGTTAGCAACCTACCAGTTGTAATCCTGAAGCACTATTGAATCTTACTAAATTCTAATGAATAATTGGACCAGGATACTGACTACTTGTTACAAACACCCAGTAACAGGCTGGATGCTAGAAGGGCAGTCCTTTCTAGTATTCACTGGAGATCTCTATTATTACTAGATATTGCGTTTTTTTGTAGCATAGACCAATCTCAGGAATTTGAAGTTGGTTTAATGAGGCTTATTCGCGTTATGAACGAAATAAAATTGAGAAGCTGGATGAGGTAAAAAAAAAAGCGAAAATAATAGAAGAGAATAAAACTCAGGTAACCACAATGTCTCCTTTCAATGATTCCAAAGAAAATTCCGCTAACCATTTAAAATTCTCCATTTGGATATGCCTAATATTGTTACTACTACGATTACTACTACTACTGCTACTACTACTACTACTACGATTGCTACTACTACTGATACTACTACTACTACTACGATTACTGCTACTACTACTACTACTACTACTACTAACATCACCGCTCTCAAATTCTTGCGACTGGAAGCGGTAAACTCGAGGGAGTAAATATGATTCCTCTCTGCATTGCTAATTCTAAGAAATGCATAAGGTATAAGAATTCATTTTATGTTGTGATTTGATTCTGTATTTAAATGTAATCATTATTCTTAAAAAAATATAAAATAATTACTTGATAGTCAGTTTTGCAATCGTGCTTATTACTACTTGAAGATTTCTTCCGGCTGTTTGCTTTGTCCGTACGTCTACGTTTGTGTTGAACTTACTTCTCAAATGTTTTTATTACATACATTTCCCTTAAGGTTGTGTATCACACACTTCCCTCAAATTTGTATTACACACACTTCCCATAAGTTTGTACTGTCTCTTCTTCCCCCACTCATATACTGCACTTCCATCCACTGAGTTGGGAAAGTGCCTTCTTTCCCAAAGTTAATAATACACGTCATTATTTAAGTGAGTGTGACATCTACATCCACTTAGGCACGTATATCATCACCTTCCTATAAGCTTCGTTCTTGAATCAATTTACACTTCATATAGCTCTTTATACTCGAGTATATCAAATTTCTTCAACACCTTAAATATCTGGATAAGACCTCGAAGACTGCGCTTTCCTGTGAAAATAAGATTATTATTTTAGTGTACCTTCACAGGGTATATTTCTTATTGTTAGTGCAAGCTTAATCTGACTGGAGAAACGTAAACGTTTCCATAAAACGTGAACGTTTTATGGAAACCAGAAATATACACAGCTGGATGAAATGGCGCTGAAGAGGACCCCAGATGAGGAATTTGAAATCCTCAGATCAATTAATTTCCTGAGTTTCTGTCTCCATGTGAGTTATTATTGAGTATGATGATAGTAAGTTTACTAGTTTTATAATATACCACATACCCCTCTAGTGGGCGGTAGTCAAAACATTAAAGAGGCACATAATGGGTCCAGGGACTGGGTCCCAATATAATGGCAGCTAAGCCAGTTACAGTAGGAATAAACCATTTACAAATTTCTGGTTAAACAATAGATTTGATTTCATTCACTAGTTCATAACTGGGTTTTAAATTACTTATACCATTTCAGCAGAATACCTTTGAATTTAGACACGCAAAGGTGGTTATGAGTTATTTACAATGGGCAAAGTCTGTGTATTTTGCCAGAATCACTGGTTAAATGCCCTTGAGTTCAAACACTTTGACATTTCTTAAACATCTGTGAGAAATTTGTTTCTGAACTCATTATTTTTTCTTATTCTAGCACATGATAATGCAAGTTGCCACAAGAGCCCATCTAGCAGAATTTGCATATGGTTATCTACAAAAGTTGGTGGTGCATTCTCGTAGAGGTTCTTTCGGCCCAGCGAATATTGGGCAGTAGTGCTATCCAAGAGTCTGTTGTTGCTTTTTTTTGGATGCACTGTAGACTTATGACTCCTACTTATAGAAATGATAATAGAAGGAGTGACTTGTCAGTCTTTCTCTGTCTCAGGTCAGGGAAGTTCACCTCTACTTCTTTAAGTATTTTGTTCTCAAACCACTACTTGACAGCCCAAGGTTGTAGTCTACTCTCTCCTTGACGATACATGCTTTTGACAGTTTATCAGATCTATTATCAACCTGAAGACCACTGTAAGCTACAATACTATTTCTCTAACTGCCTTCCAAAATAAGCATGTCACAATTAACACTTATGAGGTTAAGAGTATTTGTGGATGATACAGAACCAGATACAGTTACCAGTAAATGTTAACTTTAGATACATGGACGCATTGATGGCAAGGAGTGTGATAAAGAATTCGGTTTGAAGGGTAGAAACTCCGCTGTCTATACGACAACAACTGCACTACCAGCTTCGTCAGTAGGTTGGTGTGTGGACAGAGACTGGGTCCTACACTGGAGCATTATATCTTAAGAGTGTCCAAACATGCAACCTTTCAGAGCACCTCCATGCCAACCTTACAGCATATGTCAAAACCCCTCACTGTTAATGATATCTGAAATATTGAGGCTGTATCCATATATTGCGTCGACTAGATAAACAAACTCTCCACAAATTGTGCATGTTCACAATTCGGGGAGAGAGCTGTGTGACTAAGGCATCGGTGCCCCTTAAGGCATCGTGCTTGTCTTTAAGACGAAACCTTGGGTGTGATTTCATGAGTTTTCTTTGGGTAAAATGAGGGATGTGGGGTACGGAAAGAGGAGCTTTCCCATAGAGCAGGACAGTGTCACTGTTGTATTACTTGACATATATCATGTTTCTGATTTACCTGGAGATCTGTTCCAGTTTTTAAGATTATAATCGAAAAATGTACATCAGTAATGAAGAATGAGTGCAATGGTTTCGATAGATTTGCCTACATTGAAATTGAAATGCTTATCTCTCTGTAAAGTTTGCAATGGGTGGTTTATATATAAAGCAACAATTACAAAGGCCACTAGCATGCCTAACAAGCAGACTAATAATAATTCTTTTCTATATTACAAATTACAAATGATTAAATGGATTTACTTACCAACGAGGACATTTCTTTCAGCTTCACGATCTCTGATCCTTGGAATGACAGTCACACCAGTTACCGAAGATTATTTTTGGTAAAGACTGTTCTGTTCTTTTTCGGAGAAAAACAGAGAGCGAAACGTTACCCCAAAACGCGTCTTAGTTTTTATACACCGCTCTTAAGGAGAGGCTTCAAATTAATTATTGCTTCAGGTACTCGGTACCTGAAACAAGTAGCTATACTTCAGGTACTCGGTACCTGAAACTAGTAGCTATGCTTCAGGTACTCGGTACCTGAAACAAGTAGCTATGCTTCAGGTACTCGGTACCTGAAACTAGTAGCTATGCTTCAGGTACTCGGTACCTGAAACAAGTAGCTATGCTTCAGGTACTCGGTACCTGAAAGTAGTAGCTATGCTTCAGGTACTCGGTACTTGAAATTAGTAGCTATGCTTCAGGTACTCGGCACCTGAAACTAGTACCTATGCTTCAGATACTCAGTACCTGAAATTAGTAGCTATGCTTCAGGTACTCGGCACCTGAAACTAGTAGCTATGCTTCAGGTACTCGGTACCTGAAATTAGTAGCTATGCTTCAGGCACTCGGTACCTGAAATTAGTAGCTATGCTTCAGGTACTCAGCACCTGAAACTAATAGCTATGCTTCAGGTACTCGGTACCTGAAATTAGTAGCTATGCTTCAGGCACTCGGCACCTGAAACTAGTAGCTATGAAGCCGTCAGTCGTTATCTTATCTTTTTCATTTGCTACCTGTGGAAAGTTTCCATATACCTGTGATTTGTTTCGAGAGTTATTCTGCTCTTGTATGATCAACCAGACTGTTGCTGAATGCTAGACAAAACTGTGCTATTCACTGCTAGACATTGCTTTGCATACGTCAGGTCATTGCAAATTTCCACTAAATGGTATTTACCTCTTGTTTCATACATTTTTCATAAATTTGCTTATGCTTAACATAAACATTATCTCTCAGGCAACAGAAGGATTCGAACCTGCACACTCTGTACAGGCTCGAATCCTGCTGTGAGATAATGTTTGTAAATAATTTCGCTCGTTTGCTAATTTTTAAGCACAATTAACATAAATATAAGTGAAACGTATTTTACACTGATCTACCTGGAGTTTACCTGGAGAGAGTTCCGGGGGTCAACGCCCCCGCGGCCCGGTCTGTGACCAGGCCTCCTTTTAACCAATGCACCAGCTTAAATAATTTAAACTCATTGGAAAGCGCTTAACTAACACAAGAGCCGTACAGCACTAAATAATTATAAACATGGCCTTTCGATGAGCAGTTTTTCCTAATTTCTTGTCATCCACGAAGGACAAAAGTCACAATTATAACAGTAGTGCAATAAACCTTATTTCTACAAGTGTACATTAGTAACGTATACATACCATAGCTCACACCAGTGACATACTAAATATAAAGTCCCATTGTTACGGAGAGAATTTCGGGCAAGTTAGGTTAATTTTGTCACCAGGATGCGACCCACACAAAGTGGCTAACACCCAGGTACCCATTTTACTGGTAGGTGAACAGGGTGACACATCTAATGTTTCCACCCGAACCGGGGATCGAATCAAGGATCTCAATGCGTAATTAACTCTAATAATGTTGGTACAATTACTGACAATATGTTAAGGGATTGACAAAGCTTCTCGAGAGCGAAAAGTTGCCACAATAAAAATGTCGCATTAGTTGCACTTGTGTCCTTTTACCTAACTCAGTGTGTGAGTTGAGTGAGCCAACGACCGAGCTACGGAAAAGTTTACGTTTTGGAAAGGATAGTTTAGAGGAAATTGTCGTTAATCTTAGCCCACTGTCAAGGCGCGATTGTAGTAACATGCTATGGTACACTACGAACCGAAATGTAGTCTAAATTTTACTCAATTATTAATGAATCATCCGTACATTTTGTAGTTTTTTGACGCTCGTCCTCTCTCTCTCGATCACTATTATAGATTATGAAGACAATAGAAGGAAAATCGATGCCTAAAGTACCTACTTGTTACACTCCGCCACGCAGCGACTTCTCTGCCCAATACTACTCATTCTTCCCTCAAAATTATCACTCTAAGATTCACTCTTACAGTGTTTCTCATGCTGCTTAATTGACCTTATATTACATACAAGATGTCGCTAATATTCTTTCATGTTATCACAGAGATTTTGGTGACTGACGAAAAACTGTAGTGGTTGGGAAAGTAATTTTGGTGTACAAAAATAAGAAGTTTTGGTGTACAAAAATGAGAAGTTTTGGTGTACAAAAATGAGAAGTTTTGGTGTACAAAAATGAGAAGTTTTGGTGTACTAAAATAAGAAGTTTTGGTATACAAAAGTAAGAAGTATTAGTGTACAAAAATAAGAAGTTTTGGTGGACAAAAATAAGTTTTGGTGTACAAAAATAAGTTTTGGTGTACAAAAATAAGTTTTGGTGTACAAAAATAAGTTCTGGTGTACAAAAATAAGTTCTGAGTGAACTCAGAAAGAGACCGAGGTGAAGAGAGTAAGAATTCTGGATAATGAAGGATTGGAAGCTGGAGGAAATGAACAGATACAGATATTTTGAGAGTTGATGTATCGACAGATGGGGGTATAAACAGGAAGTGAATAATAGAATAAATGAGGGAAGAAGGTAACAGGAGTGTCAATGTGGCTGTGGAAAGGAAACTTGCCAGTGGACGATTAAAGCGGAGTGAATCAAATTCCAACACTTTTCCATGGGTCATAGACATTTTCTTTGAATGCTACAGCAGACAGAATCCTGCAAGCAGCGAAAATATAATGAAAATCACTATGTGGTTTGAATATTAGGCCGAGGATATGTGGTGAAGAAATTAGAAAACTGCGTATATGAAAAATATAAATAACGTCGTCGTAAGCTTCTCTCTTTTATGTGCGGGTTATTTGTGTATGAAAAATATATTTGAGTGTTCTTCATTTTGTCTGACAATTTAAAAAAGGCTGGAACAATGTAGTTTGATCAAAAAGTTGATTAAATCTTAAGTCGATGTTTGGTGAAGTTGGGGACATCACAGGAAGTATAGGAAGGTGGATGAGGAAATGGGTTTAATAATTAGGAGATTAAGAAGTCAGTAAGATCCCTACACACACACACACACACACACACACACACACACACACACACACACACAGGGAGCTATGTCTCGACCCCTGCAACCACAAATACGTGAGTACACACACACACACACATTATATATGAGGAAGGCTCTGTAAGCCAGGAATCATTAAAGCCGTTAAATAATAACGAAGAGGCGGGCGAAGCGCAATGACCTGATCCCAGGACAAACAAATAAGTAAAACTAAGATAAAGGAAGATAGTCACTATCTTCTTTGCTGTCTGGAAATCGTTGGACAGATATCTTTCCGCCTTAATCGGTGTGCCACACTTAAACATAAGACACTTCATACTTATTTAGTAAACTTTATTTATTAAACATGATTTAGTGGATTAAGACACTAACGAAGTAGATTACTTTATAATGCATTGGTGTCGTTATCCATCCTGTCGGTACTTTACATCATCTCCCAATAATCATTATATATCTACATTGCTCGCAGCGGTTCATTTATTATTTACACTAATCTCAGGGAGGCATATGAAAGGGAATTTAAAGTTGATTTTTGTGGTTACTTTAGATGTGACAAAAAAGTTACCAGACCTCTTGTGCACCAAACTTAAGTCCAACTCTTGGCTTCTTTTTCACAGTAACACACTGTACTCACAGTGATCTCATTATAAATGGTAACATCTCAAATTTCGCACTGTTTGGTGGGTATATATGTCGTGCTCTTTACCCATATTTTCCCGGCTAGGCTAATTAAAAAATTAAAATTTAAAAAAAAAATCGTGCATTCTCTTCTGTTATTACTCCATAAATTTCTACAAGTTATTAAATAGATGTAAGTAATTAGAATTTTTTCTAACTGAAGCGACGATGATCTTACCCATGGTAAACAATGTTAAATTTGATAATTAAAGCAATGGTGCAGAATACAGAAAAGTTATGCGAGAGAAATGTTAAAGTTGATAATTAAAGCAATGGTGCAGAATACAGAAAAGTTATGCGAGAGAAATGTTAAAGTTGATAATTAAAGCAATGGTGCAGAATACAGAAAAGTTATGCGAGAGAAATGTTAAAGTTGATAATTAAAGCAATGGTGCAGAATACAGAAAAGTTATGTGAGAGACCTTGTCACTCCCCAGTGGCTTTATCAGTCTAAAACAGATAGATGAAAAAGAAGATTTGTGTAAAAGAATTAGCGAGGCGGAAGTAAGCTTAGCGATGTATAACTAGCGGTCAGATAACTGTGGATTGGGTTTGTAGTGGACATGCAAGTTTCTTGCCGTGGAAATACTGGAGAGGATGACGTGTATTTAGTTGTAGTTTCGATCAGTCTTGTAGGGAGTTGTGTCGGTTACAAAGGCTGTGTTATCAAGCTATTATGATGTTGCTGTTTTTTCACAAGAACTGTTAAATTAAAAGCATAAAATATCGACAAACTGTTTAACTTCCTAAAGGTCTCAGACGGACATAGAAATACACAGTTTCTCATTAGAGTGTGAATCTTTTTACATTGAAATTCTCGCTTTGAAGTGTTACAGTAAGGGATGGGAAGTAGTTCTAGGCCTTTCGTACTGTCGCCAGTGCTTCGTCAGGAGCTATGCAATGTTACAACGGATTATAACAAAATTTGGGGAATAGATCTGGTAGCGGTGGATGAATGATAAGGCTCTTCTGAGGCTACGTTGCCCTATTTGGCAGTTCGTGGTACACAGGCAGTGTGTTTAAGAGCCTAGGCCCGGAGGACCATGCCCAGGATCGTAAATATGGAGATGGGGCATCCGTACTAAATTGTTTCAGTAGGACTGTAGAAACTTGGAGTATAGAACAAATGCGCTATAGAATTGGTGAAGCGAAACTTCAAAAGATTGCTTATAGTTGCTCCCTGAAGTTGCTGCCAAAGAAATGGAATCCAGACTTATCAACACCACAGGGGACGCAAGGGTTACCTCGTTCATGTTCCAGCATCTCAGAGTGACCATTCTTTGCATTCTCTTCTTGCCTCCTCTCTAAATACCCATACCAATTCAGCAACCCCATCGCAGCTCTCAAATTAATATATGTACTAAGTTCACACCCTCTAATCTCCACCACACCATTACCCTTCTGCATCTAGCCTCCGCTTCGCTGCAACATTGGGAACATGGTTCTCATCCATGCAACAGTGTTGGCACTATACATAGTCTGGTACATTCCTCGTTTTGCTTCCGTGGAAAAAAATCTGTCTCCATAGATGCTTCATTGTCTCACCTAAGTCGTTCCCTTTGTCAATTATATGGTTAACTTCATCTCTCAAAGACCCTCCTGTTGACAAGTCCACTCCCAAATATCTAAACATATTTACTTCTTGCATCTTCCCTCCCTCAATCTAATATCCAATCTTCCATTGCCTATATATTTTGATACTCTCACCACCATTCTCTTTCTTATAGTTTTAATTTCCTTAATTTACATACCCTCCCAAATTCACATACTAACCTTTGCATCTTCTATTCAAAATCTCCCAAAGGAACCGTGTCATCGGCCAAAATCAATGTGACAACTCCCACTCCGTAGCGGATTCGAAATGGTTCAGTCCTACAACTCTCTCTAATTCCCTACGTTCATTTATTTTACAACGCCATCTATAAATACTTTAAAACAAACAGGGTAACATAGCGCATCACTACTTAAAGCCTTCTTTTATTGGTTAATAATCTGTCTCTTATCTACTTACCCTAACCTGCGCCTCGCTATCCACTTACAAGCTTTATATTGATTGGTACCCTGAAATCAACTATTCAATTTCCTTGCAACATCTGCCATATATCTATCTTATTCATCCTATCATATGATTTTTCTTATCCATGAATACAAGGAAAAGTTCATTACCTTCACCTTCCGAAAAGTTCCTATTCGCTCGCTGTCTATCTCATAATTCCTTCAACAACAGCCATAATAAACTTCACACGGTATACTCAACAGGCTGATTCTCCTATGATTCTTACACTATCTTTTATCCTCTTTTTCCTTTATCAAAAGAACTATGTATGATCTCTACCAGTCCCTTGGTACCTTCTCACTTTTCATGCATATATTGAACAAATGCACGAACCACTCCAAAACTGCATCTCCACCTGCTTTTAGCATTTCGGTTCAAATCTCATCTTTTCCAGCTATTTTACTTCCTTTCATTGTATCCACTGCGTCAGGCACCTCCCCTACACTCATATATGGCTCTTTCTCAATGCTGGAAGGAGCTATACCTCTCTCTCTCTCTCTCTCTCTCTCTCTCTCTCTCTCTCTCTCTCTCTCTCTCTCTCTCTCTCTCTCTCACTCTTACATACATTTCCTCAAAATATTTCCCTCATCTTCCAAGTACTTTCATCTCCCCATCTAATAACTCCCTTCTTTTATTTTTAACTCTTAAATCCATTTATTCATTACACTTTTTCAACTTACTGATCTCACTCCAAAACATTTTCTAATTCTCAGCAAAATTTGTTGATTAAACCTCTCCCACTTTCTCATTAGCTCTCATTTGCCACCCTCTAACTAATTTTTTAACCTCTCTTTTACTCTCCACTCACTCTTCCCTCCGTATATCACATCTACATTGTAAAAACCTTTCATATTACAACATTTTCACCCTTAATACCCTACCCTCTTTTCGTATCATTTCTCCAGTCACTCCAGTTCCAAGCTGCACTCACCCTCCGTACCCACTTCTGCAGAACACTAATATTGTACATTTAAATCTTATCCATATCTTCTGTATCCCCTCTTCATTACTTGTACCCTGGCCCACCTTTTTTTCTAGTATATATATATATCTATATATATATATATATATATATATATATATATATATATATATATATATATATATATATATATATATATATATATATATATATATACACACACACACAGAAACAAGGGGTCACAATTGAAAGCTGAAGACTCAGACGAGTCACAGGGATGTTAGGAAGTATTTCTTCAGTCATAGAATCGTCAGGAAGTGGAATAGCCTAGCAAGTGATGTAGTGGAAGCAGGAACCATACATAGCTTTAAGACGAGGTATGACAAAGCTCAGGAAGCAGAGAGAGAGGACCTAGTAGCGATCAGTAACGAGGCGGGGCCAGGGGCCGAGTCTCGAATCCTGTAATTACAATTAGGTGAGTACACACACACACACACACACACACACACACACACACACACACACACACACACTTGTGACTATCTCACAAGTTGAATTCGATGAGCACAAAAATCTGGGATGGAGTGAGTATTTTTTTTAAAACAGGTAACCTTTTTCTAGCTCGTGGAGTCCATTCAATAATTTTTCTTAATTTAAATATCATCCTTTTTTCCGGCTGTATATTCTGATTACTGCCATTAAAGTTCATCTGCTCTCATATTAAGATTTTTTACTTAAATTTCATTAATATTTGTTAAAACATTTATATGCAAGTGTATCTTTATTGATGAAAGTCTATACGTTTCACTAATAAAATAACCTAACCGTTGCACATGTCTTGATCCTCAACTTATTGACATTTATAACCAGATTTTATTCCTTTCTCATACAAGAAACAAAGTTTGTTGTATCTGAGCATTGCTCTGGAAATAGAAAGAAGGTATTACTGTGCAGTTCGGAACCCTAATGTAAAAACGTTTCTTCATTACTAGCCTCTTCAGTCCTAAGTCGCAGTAGCCTCAAGACAGTATATATATGTATATAGTCAAAGACTAATGGCAAGTAATGACACTAGTGACAAGTAATGACACTAATACAAATACAAATAATAATAATATCTTTATTTACTACAAGTACAAGGTATACAGTCCTAGCTGACACCAATGACATTATACAGAGCATTTCGGACAAATTAGATCAGTTTTCTCCCAGGATGCGACTCATACCAGTCCACTAAGACCCAGGTACCCATTTTATTGATGGGTGAACATAGACAACCGGTGTAAAAACAGGTAAAAACACGCCCGTCTCTTCGTCCCGATGAACGAAAAAAAACGCCTGATCAGAACAGGGGCAATTGTAGACTCCTGATGAAGTAGAATGAGACCCGACTAGACATCCGTGAAAACATACAACAGAGGCGGAAGTTACCTCATTTGCAATCTCCTACTACACAGTTCCACAAGGATCTGGGAGTTGTGTTCCACATTTTTAGTTAATAAATTATTAATTCGCTAGCCAGTGGCTCATTAGGCCAATGCAGAGAAAGGTGGAAGACGAGGAGAAGTTTGAGGTAATCCACTGGCTGGCGAAACGTTTCCAGAATATACCCAAAAAATGCACAAGTGTTTCATCAATGAACTTGCCGGTTTACTAAACCATTTATTCACAACAGATTATTACCCTGTACAGTGACTGGCCGTCAAGTAACACCTGCTTACTACAACCTGTCTTTCCTCGCCCTCGTTACTTGTCACATGTCTGTGTCCTCTGCATAACATATTTTTATCTTGGTATATAAAGCCAATCATGGCGAAAAGTTTCCTTTAATAAATGTTACGAACTGTACACAGGTGTCTTTATCCGTAGCTTGTAGGTATTACCACACCATTTACATAAATATTGCATATATAATTTTTGCCTTAAAATGCTAGAGATTTGGAGTATAGTGATGTGTTGTTATACCAACATGCCTCTGACAATTATTGTACAGTTATGAGGATATAATGAGAAGTTTGCTTCATGAATACTAATGCTACTACTAATAATATGTTTGATGTGAATGACGAATTTCAGGTTGCAGTCAAGATGTATTCCAATCAATTTTCCCTCGTCTTGTCTTACTGAGAATTATTAATGTTTACGTTAAACCGAGTATTTTTTTTTTTTAACTTTCTTCCCGAACATGAAGGTCTTGTTACTATTCAAAGTGAGTTTGCTGGTAGCCTTCCATGTATTAATCTTTACGAGCTCGTTATTGACTGTGTTCCTGAGGACAAGAGAATCTGAACTAAATGTGATGACTGTTATATCAACTTCTAACAGAATTGGATTAAGTTCCTGAGAGGCATTTAGTAGGTCACTTACGCAACAGTTAGACAACTTTATTCCGAAACGTTTCGCCTACACAGTAGGCTTCTTCAGTCGAATACAGAAAGTAGGCAGGAACAGTAGAGATGTGAAGACGATGTAATCAGTCCATCACCCTTAAAGTCGTAGAATTTGAGGTTGTCAGTCCCTCGGCCTGGAGAAGTTCAGTTCCATAGTCAGGAACTATCTGAAGATCAAGCGACAGTGCGGAGACTTAAATACTGTCGGAAGGAGAGGTGCAGGGTAGTAGTAGTAGTAGTAGTAGTAGTAGTAGTAGTAGTGAGAGGCCACTGAGAGGTCATGTCCCTCTCAGATCCAACCCTTCTCACTTGAAAAGCTTGTCCAAGGAGTTTTCTGTACCAAGATGCCACGTGTTGCAGTGTCTGACAAGATGAACATCAAAATGGTATACAATACCGACAGGTTGTTAGGTAAGACACATATGCAACAGTTAGACAACTTTATTCCGAAACGTTTCGCCTACACAGTAGGCTTCTTCAGTCGAATACAGAAAGTAGGCAGGAACAGTAGAGATGTGAAGACGATGTAATCAGTCCATCACCCTTAAAGTCGTAGAATTTGAGGTTGTCAGTCCCTCGGCCTGGAGAAGTTCAGTTCCATAGTCAGGAACTATCTGAAGATCAAGCGACAGTGCGGAGACTTAAATACTGTCGGAAGGAGAGGTGCAGGGTAGTAGTAGTAGTAGTAGTAGTAGTAGTAGTAGTAGTGAGAGGCCACTGAGAGGTCATGTCCCTCTCAGATCCAACCCTTCTCACTTGAAAAGCTTGTCCAAGGAGTTTTCTGTACCAAGATGCCACTACTACTACTACTACTACTACTACTACTACCCTGCACCTCTCCTTCCGACAGTATTTAAGTCTCCGCACTGTCGCTTGATCTTCAGATAGTTCCTGACTATGGAACTGAACTTCTCCAGGCCGAGGGACTGACAACCTCAAATTCTACGACTTTAAGGGTGATGGACTGATTACATCGTCTTCACATCTCTACTGTTCCTGCCTACTTTCTGTATTCGACTGAAGAAGCCTACTGTGTAGGCGAAACGTTTCGGAATAAAGTTGTCTAACTGTTGCATATGTGTCTTACCTAACAACCTGTCGGTATTGTATACCATTTTGATGTTCATCTTGTCAGACACTGCAACACGTGGCATCTTGGTACAGAAAACTCCTTGGACAAGCTTTTCAAGTGAGAAGGGTTGGATCTGAGAGGGACATGACCTCTCAGTGGCCTCTCACTACTACTACTACTACTACTACTACTACCCTGCACCTCTCCTTCCGACAGTATTTAAGTCTCCGCACTGTCGCTTGATCTTCAGATAGTTCCTGACTATGGAACTGAACTTCTCCAGGCCGAGGGACTGACAACCTCAAATTCTACGACTTTAAGGGTGATGGACTGATTACATCGTCTTCACATCTCTACTGTTCCTGCCTACTTTCTGTATTCGACTGAAGAAGCCTACTGTGTAGGCGAAACGTTTCGGAATAAAGTTGTCTAACTGTTGCATATGTGTCTTACCTAACAACCTGTCGGTATTGTATACCATTTTGATGTTCATCAGGTCACTTACATAGATGAGAAATAACAGTGGGCCAAAGACACTCCCCTGAGGCACCGCTATGATGATGCTAGTTTTGATTAATGAAGAAGTGTCGTTGATAGTAACATGACGTTTGCCAATAAGGTTGACCTTTATGAATGATGATAAATTAGATACATGTCGGCTCTCTGAACCATTCATCTACATGACCTTTATGAATGATGATAAATTAGACACATGTCGGCTCTCTGAACCATTCATCTACATGACCTTTATGAATGATGATAAATTAGACACATGTCGGCTCTCTGAACCATTCGTCTACATGACCTTTATGAAGGTGAGAACATCACCTCTAATTCCACAATATTTATGTTTCAACACCAAGATTCTGTTAATTAATGCTCAAAGTTTTTAAAATAACCCATACAATGCCAATTCTTTTTAAAATAACACATATATCTTATCTTACTAATTATATTTCACAATTTTTATTTTCTGAATATTTAAGAACTTCTGAAAACTTTGTACGGTATTTGTGGGCGGTGGAGTGAGGGCAGTTATCCTTTCGTAATAATTTTGCTGGAATTACCTACAATATGTTAAGTAAAAGGACACAAATGTAACTAATGCGATATGTTAACATGGCAACGTTTCGCTCCCCAGAAGCTTTGTTAAGCCGTCACGGCTTGACAAAGCTCCTGGAGAGCGAAACGTTGTTAGAGTAAAATGTCCCATTAGATCCACTTGTGCCCTTATACTTATTCAACTTTTCTTTTTCCCAGGAGACTCAACTGGGTGGAACCTCCCATTTTAAACCTCCCACTTCCATACTCTCTCTGTTGTGTTCTGGGTAAAAAAAGGTCACAGGAAAAAAAATCACAGAAAAAAAGTCACAATTTTGGTAAGGAAAAATAGTCACTGGAATAAAGTCGGTGAAAAAGTCGCCTTTTATTTAGGTTAGGTTAGGTTGTGACTTTTTTCTCTGATTTTTTCCCGGATTATCATTATTCCGAAACGTTTCGCTTACTACATCTCTACTACTTCTGCTCAATCTTCTGTACTCGACTGAAGAAGCCTACTATGTAGGCGAAACGTTTCGAAATGAAGATACTTAACTGTTGCACACGTGTCATACTTATCACAGTCACTGTCGCATAAGGCTCTCTTGTTTTGTAATTACTTGGTGGATGCCGCCAAAATTGTCCAATTTCCTACTGGTGACCTTGTATTACCCCTGTGTGTTGTGACCTTGTATTACCCCTGTGTGTTGTGACCTTGTATTATCACTGTGTGTTGTGACCTTGTATTACCCCTGTGTGTTGTGACCTTGTATTACCCCTGTGTGTTGTGACCTTGTATTACCTCTGTGTGTTGTGACCTTGTATTACCACTGTGTGTTGTGACCTTGTATTATCACTGTGTGTTGTGACCTTGTATTACCTCTGTGTGTTGTGACCTTGTATTACCCCTGTGTGTTGTGACCTTGTATTACCACTGTGTGTTGTGACCTTGTATTACCTCTGTGTGTTGTGACCTTGTATTACCCCTGTGTGTTGTGACCTTGTATTATCACTGTGTGTTGTGACCTTGTATTACCACTGTGTGTTGTGACCTTGTATTATCACTGTGTGTTGTGACCTTGTATTACCACTGTGTGTTGTGACCTTGTATTATCACTGTGTGTTGTGACCTTGTATTACCCCTGTGTGTTGTGACCTTGTATTATCACTGTGTGTTGTGACCTTGTATTACCACTGTGTGTTGTGACCTTGTATTACCACTGTGTGTTGTGACCTTGTATTACCTCTGTGTGTTGTGACCTTGTATTACCCCTGTGTGTTGTGACCTTGTATTACCCCTGTGTGTTGTGACCTTGTATTACCCCTGTGTGTTGTGACCTTGTATTACCTCTGTGTGTTGTGACCTTGTATTACCCCTGTGTGTTGTGACCTTGTATTACCCCTGTGTGTTGTGACCTTGTATTACCCCTGTGTGTTGTGACCTGGTATTACCCCTGTGTGTTGTGACCTTGTATTACCCCTGTGTGGTGTGACCTTGTATTACCTCTGTGTGTTGTGACCTTGTATTACCACTGTGTGTTGTGACCTTGTATTACCCTTGTGTGTTGTGACCTTGTATTACCCTTGTGTGTTGTGACCTTGTATTACCCTTGTGTGTTGTGACCTTGTATTACCCCTGTGTGTTGTGACCTTGTATTACCCCTGTGTGTTGTGACCTTGTATTACCCTTGTGTGTTGTGACCTTGTATTACCCTTGTGTGGTGTGACCTTGTATTACCCCTGTGTGTTGTGACCTTGTATTACCCCTGTGTGTTGTGACCTTGTATTACCCTTGTGTGTTGTGACCTTGTATTACCCTTGTGTGTTGTGACCTTGTATTACCCTTGTGTGTTGTGACCTTGTATTACCCCTGTGTGTTGTGATCTTGTATTACCACTGTGTGTTGTGACCTTGTATTACCACTGTGTTGTGACCTTGTATTATCCTTGTGTGTTGTGACCTTGTATTACCCTTGTGTGTTGTGACCTTGTATTACCCCTGTGTGTTGTGACCTTGTATTACCCCTGTGTGTTGTGACCTTGTATTACCCCTGTGTGTTATGATCTTGTATTACCACTGTGTGTTGTGACCTTGTATTACCCTTGTGTGTTGTGACCTTCTTTACCCTTGTGTGTTGTAACCTTGCATTACCCTTGCGTGTTGTGACCTTGTATTACCCCTTTGTGTTGTATCTTCTTATGGTTTTCACTTCAAGGTGACAGGTGAAAACCATGAAAGTAGCTGTTTCCACATGACCTTCCTTGCAAGTTATTCACGAAGGTATTCATTCACGACTCTACATTATTATACATTCACTAGAAGAGTAAACATGATTTTTAAAATAGGCTAAATTTTAATAATACGCAACGTTTTAGCTTCAATAACGTTTTCTCAGGTATTTGTTCCACTCATCCACAACTCTGTCACCAAACCAGTATTTAATTGATTTAATTTGTGATGTGGACATAAATTACAGACCGCTGTTAACCTGGTATTAATTGTACTGAGATTTTAAAGATTCGTTACTATCATGTCATTGATAATAATGCATGGAACCCATATGGGTTATGTAGTGGGGAGTTAAAAGTAAATTAATTTTAACCGAAGGGAGACCAGCTCCAGTTTCTCTTATCAAACACATTTCCTAAGAATCAAGACACTTTCTCTTGACGTGGTAGCATCCATAAGAAAGCGCAGGATGCCCACTTTATTAATATACATTCGTTTTTCAAAAACAGTCAATTTATAAGCATATGATTGAACTTACAGTAATTACCCATCACGTGAAAATAAAGACAAAAAATGCAAAGTAAAGTCTAGGGTAACTCTTCGTGTGTAAAGCTTTAACAACAGTTAAGCTTAATCCTAATAGAAGCTTGATCTGCGACTTGTGTTTACATTCATATGTGCCGGCACTTAATGATTGATTGTTACTTCCATTTTCCTCAAATACTAGATACTCCCATCTTCCTCAAATACTAGATACTCCCATCTTCCTCAAATACTAGATACTTCCATCTTCCTCAAATACTAGATACTTCCATCTTCCTCAAATACTAAATACTCCCATCTTCCTCAAATACTAGATACTTCCATCTTCCTCAAATACTAAATACTCCCATCTTCCTCAAATACTAGATACTTCCATCTTCCTCAAATACTAGATACTTCCATCTTCCTCAAATACTAGATACTCCCATCTTCCTCAAATACTAGATACTCCCATCTTCCTCAAATACTAGATACTCCCATCTTCCTCAAATACTAGATACTCCCATCTTCCTCAAATACTAGATACTTCCATCTTCCTCAAATACTAGATACTTCCATCTTCCTCAAATACTAGATACTCCCATCTTCCTCAAATACTAGATACTTCCAACTTCCTCAAATACTAGATACTTCCATCTTCCTCAAATACTAGATACTCCCATCTTTCTCAAATACTAGATACTCCCATCTTCCTCAAATACTAGATACTTCCATCTTCCTCAAATACTAGATACTCCCATCTTCCTCAAATACTAGATACTTCCATCTTCCTCAAATACTAGATACTTCCATCTTCCTCAAATACTAGATACTCCCATCTTCCTCAAATACTAGATACTTTCATCTTCCTCAAATACTAGATACTTCCATCTTCCTCAAATACTATATACTTCCATCTTCCTCAAATACTAGATACTCCCATCTTCCTCAAATACTAGATACTTCCATCTTCCTCAAATACTAGATACTTCCATCTTCCTCAAATACTAGATACTTCCATCTTCCTCAAATATTAGATACTTCCATCTTCCTCAAATACCAGATACTTCCATCTTCCTCAAATACTAGATACTTCCATCTTCCTCAAATACTAGATACTTCCATCTTCCTCAAATACTAGATACTTCCATCTTCCTCAAATACTAGATACTTCCATCTTCCTCAAATACTAGATACTCCCATCTTCCTCAAATACTAGATACTCCCATCCTCCTCAAATACTAGATACTTTCATCTTCCTCAAATACTAGATACTTCCATCTTCCTCAAATACTAGATAGTTCCATCTTCCTCAAATACTAGATACTCCCATCTTCCTCAAATACTAGATAATTCCATCTTCCTCAAATACTAGATACTTCCATTTTCCTCAAATACTAGATACTTCCATCTTCCTCAAATACTAGATACTTCCATCTTCCTCAAATATTAGATACTTCCATCTTCCTCAAATACCAGATACTTCCATCTTCCTCAAATACTAGATACTTCCATCTTCCTCAAATACTAGATACTTCCATCTTCCTCAAATACTAGATACTTCCATCTTCATCAAATACTAGATACTTCCATCTTCCTCAAATACTAGATACTCCCATCTTCCTCAAATACTAGATACTCCCATCTTCCTCAAATACTAGATACTTTCATCTTCCTCAAATACCAGATACTTCCATCTTCCTCAAATACTAGATACTTCCATCTTCCTCAAATACTAGATACTCCCATCTTCCTCAAATACTAGATACTTCCATCTTCCTCAAATACTAGATACTTCCATCTTCCTCAAATACTAGATACTTCCATCTTCCTCAAATACCAGATACTTCCATCTTCCTCAAATACTAGATACATCCATCTTCCTCAAATACTAGATACTTCCATCTTCCTCAAATACCAGATACTTCCATCTTCCTCAAATACAAGATACTTCCATCTTCCTCAAATACTAGATACTTCCATCTTCCTCAAATACTAGATACTTCCATCTTCCTCAAATACTAGATAATTCCATCTTCCTAAAATACTAGATACTTCCATCTTCCTCAAATACTAGATACTTCCATCTTCCTCAAATACTAGATACTTCCATCTTCCTCAAATACTAGATACTTCCATCTTCCTCAAATACCAGATACTTCCATCTTCCTCAAATACTAGATACTTCCATCTTCCTCAAATACTAGATACTTCCATCTTCCTCAAATACTAGATACTTCCATCTTCCTCAAATACTAGATACTTCCATCTTCCTCAAATACTAGATACTCCCATCTTCCTCAAATACTAGATACTTCCATCTTCCTCAAATACTAGATACTCCCATCTTCCTCAAATACTAGATACTCCCATCTTCCTCAAATACTAGATACTTCCATCTTCCTCAAATACTAGATACTTCCATCTTCCTCAAATACTAGATACTTCCATCTTCCTCAAATACTAGATACTTCCATCTTCCTCAAATACTAGATACTCCCATCTTCCTCAAATACTACATACTTCCATCTTCCTCAAATACTAGATACTTCCATCTTCCTCAAATACTAGATACTTCCATCTTCCTCAAATACTAGATACTTCCATCTTCCTCAAATACTAGATACTTCCATCTTCCTCAAATACTAGATACTTCCATCTTCCTCAAATACTAGATACTTCCATCTTCCTCAAATAGTAGATACTCCCATCTTCCTCAAATACTAGATACTTCCATCTTCCTCAAATACTAGATACTCCCATCTTCCTCAAATACTAGATACTTCCATCTTCCTCAAATACCAGATACTTCCATCTTCCTCAAATACTAGATACTCCCATCTTCCTCAAATACTAGATACTTCCATCTTCCTCAAATACCAGATACTCCCATCTTACTCAAATACTAGATACTCCCATCTTCCTCAAATGCTAGATATTTCCATCTTCCTCAAATACTAGATACTTCCATCTTCCTCAAATACTAGATACTTCCATCTTCCTCAAATACTAGATACTTCCATCTTCCTCAAATACTAGATACTCCCATCTTCCTCAAATACTAGATACTTCCATCTTCCTCAAATGCTAGATACTTTCATCTTCCTCAAATACTAGATACTTCCATCTTCCTCAAATACTAGATACTCCCATCTTCCTCAAATATTAGATACTTCAATCTTCCTCAAATACTAGATACTCCCATCTTCCTCAAATACTAGATACTTCCATCTTCCTCAAATACTAGATACTCCCATCTTCCTCAAATACTAGATACTTCCATCTTACTCAAATACCAGATACTTCCATCTTCCTCAAATACTAGATACTCCCATCTTCCTCAAATACTAGATACTTCCATCTTCCTCAAATGCTAGATATTTCCATCTTCCTCAAATACTAGATACTCCCATCTTCCTCAAATACTAGATACTCCCATCTTCCTCAAATACTAGATACTTCCATCTTCCTCAAATACTAGATACTTCCATCTTCCTCAAATACTAGATACTTCCATCTTCCTCAAATACTAGATACTCCCATCTTCCTCAAATACTAGATACTTCCATCTTCCTCAAATACTAGATACTTCCATCTTCCTCAAATACTAGATACTCCCATCTTCCTCAAATACTAGATACTTCCATCTTCCTCAAATACTAGATACTTCCATCTTCCTCAAATACTAGATACTCCCATCTTCCTCAAATACTAGATACTTCCATCTTCCTCAAATGCTAGATATTTCCATCTTCCTCAAATACTAGATACTCCCATCTTCCTCAAATACTAGATACTTCCATCTTACTCAAATACTAGATACTCCCATCTTCCTCAAATGCTAGATATTTCCATCTTCCTCAAATACTAGATACTCCCATCTTCCTCAAATATTAGATACTTCCATCTTCCTCAAATACTAGATACTTCCATCTTCCTCAAATACTAGATACTTCCATCTTCCTCAAATACTAGATACTTCCATCTTCCTCAAATACTAGATACTCCCATCTTCCTCAAATACTAGATACTTCCATCTTCCTCAAATACTAGATACTTCCATCTTCCTCAAATACTAGATACTTCCATCTTCCTCAAATACCAGATACTTCCATCTTCCTCAAATACTAGATACTCCCATCTTCCTCAAATACTAGATACTTCCATCTTCCTCAAATACTAGATACTTCCATCTTCCTCAAATACTAGATACTTCCATCTTCCTCAAATACTAGATACTTCCATCTTCCTCAAATACTAGATACTTCCATCTTCCTCAAATACTAGATACTTCAATCTTCCTCAAATACTAGATACTTCCATCTTCCTCAAATACTAGATACTTCCATCTTCCTCAAATACTAGATACTTCAATCTTCCTCAAATACTAGATAATTCCATCTTCCTCAAATACTAGATACTTCCATCTTCCTCAATTACTAGATAATTCCATCTTCCTCAAATACTAGATACTTCCATCTTCTTCAATTACTAGATAATTCCATCTTCCTCAAATACTAGATACTTCCATCTTCATCAAATACTATATACTTCCATCTTCCTCAAATACTATATACTTCCATCTTCCTCAATTACTAGATACTTCCATCTTCCTCAAATACTAGATACTTCCATCTTCCTCAATTACTAGATACTTCCATCTTCCTCAAATACTAGATACTTCCATCTTCCTCAATTACTTGATACTTCCATCTTCCTCAAATACTATATACTTCCATCTTCCTCAATTACTAGATACTTCCATCTTCCTCAAATACTATATACTTCCATCTTCCTCAATTACTAGATACTTCCATCTTCCTCAAATACTAGATACTTCCATCTTCCTCAATTACTAGATAATTCCATCTTCCTCAAATACTAGATACTTCCATCTTCCTCAAATACTAGATACTTCCATCTTCCTCAAATACTAGATACTTCCATCTTCCTCAATTACTAGATACTTCCATCTTCCTCAAATACTAGATACTTCCATCTTCCTCAAATAATAGATACTCCCATCTTCCTCAAATACTAGATACTTCCATCTTCCTCAAATACTAGATACTTCCATCTTCCTCAAATACTAGATACTTCCATCTTCCTCAAATACTAGATACTTCCATCTTCCTCAAATACTAGATACTTCCATCTTCCTCAAATACTAGATACTTCCATCTTCCTCAAATACTAGATACTTCCATCTTCCTCAAATAATAGATACTTCCATCTTCCTCAAATACTAGATACTTCCATCTTCCTCAAATACTAGATACTTCCATCTTCCTCAAATACTAGATACTTCCATCTTCCTCAAATACTAGATACTTCCATCTTCATCAAATACTAGATACTTCCATCTTCATCAAATACTATATACTTCCATCTTCATCAAATACTAGATACTTCCATCTTCCTCAAATACTAGATACTTCCATCTTCATCAAATACTATATACTTCCATCTTCATCAAATACTATATACTTCCATCTTCATCAAATACTAGATACTTCCATCTTCCTCAAATACTAGATACTTCCATCTTCATCAAATACTAGATACTTCCATCTTCCTCAAATACTATATACTTCCATCTTCATCAAATACTATATACTTCCATCTTCATCAAATACTATATACTTCCATCTTCATCAAATACTATATACTTCCATCTTCCTCAAATACTATATACTTCCATCTTCATCAAATACTATATACTTCCATCTTCCTCAAATACTATATACTTCCATCTTCATCAAATACTATATACTTCCATCTTCATCAAATACTATATACTTCCATCTTCATCAAATACTATATACTTCCATCTTCATCAAATACTATATACTTCCATCTTCCTCAAATACTATATACTTCCATCTTCATCAAATACTATATACTTCCATCTTCATCAAATACTATATACTTCCATCTTCCTCAAATACTATATACTTCCATCTTCATCAAATACTATATACTTCCATCTTCATCAAATACTATATACTTCCATCTTCATCAAATACTATATACTTCCATCTTCATCAAATGCTAGATACTTCCATCTTCATCAAATACTAGATACTTCCATCTTCATCAAATACTAGATACTTCCATCTTCCTCAAATACTTTACATTTACAATGTTATTCTAGTCACTTTTTACAAACATATAAACACATTCATAATTCTGCTGATATGTTCGAATATTTCTTTTTTGTTAACATATAGCCTTTTTTTCATGTTTGTTATGATGCTGATAGACTTTTATCTACACTAAATACGGATATTAGTGATAAAAAAATTTCCGCCATTTCTGATAATCGATGAAATTTAGATTATAAAATTGTAGTTTAATTTTAACTAAAAAATAAACATTTGGTCTTTTGCAATTAAAATTTCTAGTTATTTAAATTACTTCCTTGATTTACGTTAACAATTATTTATATTGTGTAAAATATATATATATAATAAGCAAAGTGGAGATATATTTAGAAAGTTGTATTGATGACTCACATAGTGTGTATGAGAGAGAGAGAGAGAGAGAGAGAGAGAGAGAGAGAGAGAGAGAGAGAGAGCACCTTCACAGCTCAAACACGAAGCACTGGCGTAGGTGCGGAAAACCTTCACAGTTAAGTTACAAAAGTTGCGTAATGACTTATCTGCAATTGGCTTAATGTGACTATATAATAACGCATGTAAGTTTTATTACCTAAGAAAATGGAACTTTACAAGGCTTGTTAAATAACTAAACTGACTGCTTACACACCAATTTACCCCATGTTCTTTTTACACTTACCTTAACTTTTAATAATAAATTTAATTTACAATTAGAAACGTGTAAATGTCGTTAAAAATTACCTCAGATAAGTTATAGTAGAGCGGCATAGATCTAATTTGTTAAAAAAGGGATTTGTAATGGAGTTTTGTGAAACACTAAAAAAATTGTATTGATTTTTAATGTATGGTATACAATACTGGTATATACTTAGTGGCCACTTTATTAGGTATACCCTTCTTTTATTGGGTAGGGCCTAGGGCCCCAGAGTGATCCATAGAATACTCTGAATTCTTCATGACATGGACTCACCAAAGTGCTAGAAACATTCCTTAGAGATTCTGATCCTTGTTGATATAATAGCACAATGCAGTTACTGCTGATTTGTCGACTGCACATTTATGCTGCGAATCTCCTGCTACATCTCATCCTATGGTTTACACAAAATTCTTAACTGCTATCTGCATTTTGCTGCAATATTCGAGACTCGTCAGACAAGGCGACATTTTTCCAAACTTCATCTGTTTTAGTTCTGGTGAGCCAATGCCCACTTCAGCTTCACTTTCTTGTTCTTTTTCTATTCCTATCCACGTCAAGTTTCGAAGTGTTGTGTGTTAAAAGATGCTTTTCTGCATACCACTGTTGTGACAGTAATTCATATGAGTTACTCTCACCTTTCTGTCAGCTTGAACCAGTCTGGCCATTCTCTCTTGATCTTAACGCGTTCTCCCACAGAACTGCCGTTCACTGGATGTTTTGAGTTTTTTTTTCATACCATTCTCTGTAAATTCTAGAGACTGTTGTGCGTGAAAAAATCTCAGGAGATCAACAGTTTCAAAGATACTCGGACCACCTCGTCTGGTACCAACAATCATTCCATAATCAAAGTCATTTGAAATCACATTTCCCCATTGAGATATCTGGTCTGAACAACAATTGATCCTAGATGAATGGTTCAAAGAACCGACACGTTGTTAAATTAGACACATGTGCAACACTTGGGTATCTTTGAGGAAACGTTTCGCCACACAGTGGCTTCATCAGTCCATACAAAGGATAAACTTGAAGAACAGGAGGAGAATGAGGTAATCAGTCCCTCAACCTTGAGTCGATGTGGTCAGTCAATCAATCTTGAATAGATTGGAGTGGAACCTTGACTCCCTCAGTCACACACCTGCTGGAGTGGAACCCTGACTCCCTCAGTCATACACCTGCTGAAGTGGAGTCCTTATTCCCTCACACACCTGCTGGAGTGGAACCCTGATTCAGTCACACACCTGCTGGAGTGGATCCCTGACTCTCTCAGTCACACACCTGCTGGAGTGGAACCCTGACTCCCTCAGTCACACACCTGCTGGATAGCCTAACCTACAAAAAGATTTGCTACATTTTTCAGGTCAAGCTGAGATGAACAATAATCACTGACATGAATGTCTTTTGAAGACAAAATATAAAGTAAACATCAGTGAGGTCTTACCTCCCCAGAAATTAAATCTGCAGAATATTTCCGTCAGTCCCAGACATATGTCTCTTACCTGCATATTTCTATCCATGTGGCTGTCCGCTTTGCAATTATACACATTATTTCTGTAACTATACACATTATTCTTGTTTTCCACTTTGCAACTATATACACTGTTCAGGTTTTCAATTTTGCAGCCATATACATTGTTCCTGTATTTTTTTCCAGTTTCCATCTACATACACTGTTTTCCACTTTCCATCTATATACACTGTGTTTTCCCCTTTGTAGATATATGCACTGTTTTTGTTTCCACTTTCCAGTTATATACACTGTTTCAGTTTTCCACTTTGCAGCTATATACACTGTTTCTGTTTTCCAGCTTGCAGCTACAGTGGGGCCTCTGGTCACGAACGCTTCTGAACACGAACAAATCGGTTCACAACCAAAACAGAAAAAAATAGCCAAATTTTTGCATCTGGTCACGAACACATAATCGGGTGCCGAACAAACACAGCCTCGCCAATTTTCATATTCCACACCATTTTTTTTTTTGGCACGTGCCTATTTTCCCCGCTTCCTGTTGTTTGTGTACACCTAACAAACACCCTCACCTTGTATTCAGCCTCTGTCAGACGTGAGTTCATTCGCTGTGAACTCGAGGACAAGGAGTAAAGTACCATCCCCATATCCCATCCTGGGTACTTATATTAGAAAAAAACGAAGTGTGGTACAGGGCTAACTGTGAAATACACTTGTAATGCACCATAAAACTAAGTACGTTCATTCAGGTATACACAAATACAGTTACATAGATAATCATACATTATCATATGTGCAAAACAACCACTCTGAAAGAATAGAGAAATTCCAAGCGCTTTCGTGACTACTCACATTATCAAGGAACTATGATAGTTCCTTGATAATGTGAGATAGTCACGAAAGCGCTTGGAATTTCTCTATTCTTTCAGAGTGGTTGTTTTGCATATTTTAAAATCACCTGTTCACTGTGATCTTATTGCATTATCATATGTGTAAGTTATTCATAAATTACAGTAATTAGGACCGTGACAAATTCGGATTAGCAATGTTTTTATCAGCAGGTAGTACACAGCTCGCAGTGCCAGTACCCAGTTAGGGCTTGCTATATATAATTTATAGTAAATATTGAAACTTGGGCAGTGTATGATTGAGAGATACTTCTTAACGTACATCAAATGAAAGAAGTCAGACGATAAATAACGGAGTTCACTTCTCAGCCATTAGATGTCTCTTGAAACTCTTAAAAAAAATGTCTACAGCAAAGGGTTCACAGACGTCTAGGACGGACTCGTGCAATGTTAGTTTTCTCTGTTGCTCAAGGTTTTCTCAGTGTTATTCAAGGTTTTTACATTTAGTTTACTATTACACTGTGCATTCTATGGTGTAGTTAACTATTTTTGTGCTTAAAAATCTTAAAAAATCAGTATTTACATTCAGGTCGTAGGGGTCTGGAACAGATTAATCGTATTTGCATACAATCCATTGGGGAAATTAGGTTCAGGTCAAGACCAAATCGGGTCGCGACCAGAGCTTTGGAATGAATTATGGTCGTGACCAGAGGTTCCACTGTGTATACTGTTTCTGTTTTCCACTTTGAGCTATATACGTACGTTTCTATTATCACTTTGCAGCTATCTACACTGCTTCTGTTTTCCACTTTTCAGCTATATACACTGCTGCTGTTTTCCTCCTTGCAGCCACGCACATTGCTCCTATTTTTTTAATGTGTATCTTTGCATATTGATCCTAATTTCTTCATCAGTCTTCTCACCAAGTTAATGACATAATGCCATATTCTGTGTAGAGAAAGAATTTGGAATTCGAGGAGCATTAATATTTTTTTTAGTATCATATTTTTTTAATTTGTGGGAATTATAATGGAGGCATTTATTTTGTTGGTATTACAAAGGTGTAATTAATTTTATGAGTATCATAAGTATATTTTTAAGCATGTGTAAGTAGTTCTTTGATGACGGAAGTGTATAAAAATTGAATAATAAGGAGATACACACACACACACACACACACACACACACACACACACACACACACACACACACACACACACACACACACACACGAGGTGATGGGTGAAAGGGAGGGGAGAATATGAGTGGGAGACGGAGCACCGCCCGTAGAGAAGGTCGTCGTTACCAGCTGTCATCGCCAGTAGGGTGATGACAACTGAACAGTAGTGTTCGCTGAAGCACAGCTCGTTCCCGATCCTCGTTACCAGCTGTCATCATCAGTAGTGTATTCGCTGAAGCACCCGTAAGTAGGTACTCGTTATCTCTTGCCATCCCCAGTAAGACGTTTGCTGAATCACCACTCGTAGCAAAGATTCTCGTTATCAGATATCACCAGTAAGGTGTTCGCTGAATCACCACTCCTAGCGAAGGTCCTCGTTATCAGCTGTCATCACCACTACTGCCTGCTCCCTGCGGGGTCGTTATCATCCTCGGCAGCCCACGGTGGTAAGGAGACTCACGCTGGTGGCAACACTGATGCAAGACTCTGATAAGAGTTCCTTAATTATTAGGTGATTTTTTTCGGAGACTGCAATAGCGATGCGAGGCAGCGATATGATGTTCCTTGAATCACTGCGATATTTTTCGCAAGTGGAAATTGCGATTCGAATAAATGATACAGAGTTTGTTGAATTATTGCGAGATTTTCCTTAAATGACTTCTGCTTTCGTCATTGTTATTGCAAGGCTGTTGTGAGCAGTTTATTAATCATTTGGAGATTATTTTTGCTGGATTAATTCACACCAGTGATGAAGACTTCGTTAAGTTACTTCATGAAGATTGAGACACTTATGCAACATATGGGATTATTTATTCTTTATTATTTTCCTGAATAAAGATTCCCATGTGTTGCATAAGTGTCTCAATCTTCAACTTGTCGGTTTTTCAAACCATTCATCACAAGTTACTGCATGTTATTCCTTTACAATGATAAGATTTAATATTTACAGTAATCATGCGAGGCTGTGAAAATTCAGTAAGACATTTATGGAGAGTATAAAAAAAGAAAAAAAAATATATGCTGTTTTGAAAAGTAGAGTTTTTCTCACCACAGAAGAAATAAAAAGTGATTTTCGAGATGATTGAAGAGTAATATTATAGAATATGGAAAGTGAAAGCCGATAGAAACAGTTCCCAAGAATTGTACATCAAGTGAATTCAGGAGCTTCATAGTGTTTAACCCTTAAACTGTCCAAGCAAATCTATGTTCACATGCGTAGTGCTCCAAAAGTAGATCTACTTTTTTTTTTACATATTTTCAAATATAACAAAAAAAAAGTAGATCAAAGTTTTTTTACACGTTTTCAAATGTAAATAAAAAAAAGATCTACTTTTTTTACATACTTTCAAATGTTGAAAAAACGTAGATCTACGTTTGGATAGTTTAGGGGTTAAATGCTCGACCAGTTGTTACACTACTGAGAATGATGAAGATATCTGCGAAAACATTAAGAATGGAAACAAAAATAGGGAATGTCATTTCAAAATTATTCCAATGGGGGAATTTAGTGACAAGTCAGAAAAACAGGATTTTGAAAAGCAATAATGTGGGTGAAAGAAATAAAACAATGCTGAAATGTTTACAGAACCCAAAATTATTAACTGGAAATTATTTTTCTGTAAAATTAGGCCTTAGAGACAGATGTGTGCTGTCATTATAGTTGCTAAGCATGTTTGTAGATGGATTTGTTAAAAACGTGAACGCTGGGAGGTATGGGACTTAAAGATGGTGAATCTGGTGGGAGTGGGAATTGTTACAGTTGCTTTTTTACGATGATACGCTGTGTTTGGGAGATTCGGAAGAGAAGTTGCAAGGAGGAAGGTTATGAAAGTATCAAAAAATAAAGATGAGAGATCAGATTGAAGGGAGGGATTAGGGAGGAGGTAAATGTTTCCAGATTTTTAGAGGTGCATTTAGGCATCTGTGGAGACAAACAACTTTATTCAAGGAGACAAATAAAGAGGAATGTATTAGAGAATATTGGTATCAATACTGACTTATGGGTGTAAAGCTTGGGTGGAATTTGGCTGGCTCCCCGCATGCCCGGCTAAAATAACACTGTTTCTATCGCCATCCGGTCACAGTATTGTACACTGCTTAAAAATCACTTATTCATGGATGCATAAATATGTGAACGGCTTGCGAAAAGTGCAGGGCCATGGATTTTAACTGGCTTCCCGCTAGGCGAGCTAAAATAACACGGGTTCGATCCCCGGCAAATCGTGTGTAATTTTAGACATGAACATGAAAGCTCTGTCATTTTCAACGCATTAAATCTGCGTCAAGTTTATGGTCATTCTGTAGAACAAAATGCAGTCGTTGTCCACTTACTTAGACATATAAAGATAAAACGTATAATAATCTTGTTAGGGTATCCTTATAAAGACAAGACACCAGACATATTTAGTAAATATCCTAAATTTGATTGTAGCAGATAAGAAGATTGTAAATATAAATCTAGTGATCTCCGTCATTCTTTATGGCCTAGTTTCAAGGCCCCGAGAAAGGTTAACCGTTCACAGGATAGATGTGGCGTACCATTCAACTAGCCGCTTCGGTGGCAAAATTTCAATCCTGATGTTGCACTCGTGCTGCCATCTGAAGTAAAATTATTACTTACAAATGGAAGATGCTTACAAGAAAGAAACACCAATACGTTCATCATTAGAATTAGATACGTAGTTCAAGGCAAACTCAGCATCATTTATGGATCCCCACAACTCATAGACTCGCATGATCTTACACACCCAGAAATTATTATATAACATACTTCAATCGCTCTTTTTTTATTCTGAAATAAAACGCCTTAGTAGAACTATAATTCACTAAGATACCAGGAAAGCAGGTACACACACTAACGGAGTAACTTACAATATAAATAGACTTGTGCATGTTTGGTTTTAAGTACTTCTAGCAGTTTGCTTGACGCACAAAGATAGTCACACTAATTATACACTGAAATCAGCCTTAAGGTCACGTTCTTTAACATTATGCAACAAGATCACAGTAAACAGGTGATATCACAACATACAAAACAACCACTGTTAAAAAATAGGGAACATCCAAGCACTTTCGTGATTTCACACATTATGAAAGATATGTAAAAATATTGGAACAGTAGAAAACTTAAAAGACAGACGTCACCTCACAATATTACACCCGTCCCATTTATATGTTTGACTCTCCACTTATTGGGTAATATAGACGTAAACAGTATAATAAATTAAGTTAATATCCAAAGCTTACTTGGGACAGATGAGACAAATTGTAGAAATAAAGCCAGATGTACTGGTGAAAACCCTGTTATTGGGTCACGAAAATGCGACGGTCTGGAGTTTTGAGACTCTGACCGCGGGTTCAATCCCGCCCGTGGTATGGCCTGTTATTGGGGCTAGTTCCTAGACTTTTGTGTATCCTTGTGCCTTTGTTCTAACATCCACAAGATGGATATGGGAAAAGTAATAACCCAGCCGATTAGGCGGCAAAATAAATAAAAAATGAATTTATATTGTGCTGAGGAGGATGTCAGACCGAGACTGAAATTCGCAAAACCAATTTCAGTGTATTTTTTACAAATACGTTGATTCCTATCTAAAATCAACCATGATAATATTAATAATAATGATCATAAAAAATCATTACAGACGCTTATGCTAGAAACGTCGTGCTCCTCAAAACAATAAAGGCTTTTACTGAGAGAACGTTCCGATTCCATTAAGCATTATCAAATCATAACTTGAAAAATCTCCACTTACCGAAACGTTCTTACAGAAACTGATTATGCAACCTGTGTCTTCCCAACACCTGTGATGTCTAATGAGAGCGAGATTAAGGATGATAAAGAAACATATGTTTTTAGCGCTATCTGTAACAACGACTTGAACAACAACATTAGCTAAAACATCAACAAGAGTCTCGACGACGAACCTGTAAACGAGGCAGCCAGCAAAAACAATAAACGTTTCTTGGGTATTTCTGAAGAAGAAAGCCATTAAAACTTGTACAATGGAGGAGGCGCAAATGGAATATTGGAAATTACAGTGATGTGTGTGTGTGTGTGTGTGTGTGTGTGTGTGTGTGTGTGTGTGTGTGTGTGTGTGTGTGTGTGTGTGTGTGTGTGTGTGTGTGTGTGTGTGTGAAAAAACACGGCGAAGAACTGCTATTTTGTTAGAAAACTCTAGTTAATCTTTTTCTCCTTCACCCTGCTGCTTTTTGACGTGTTATACTAAGTCAGTAATACTTCCGTTGCTGTACCAGAAGGGACCTCGGCACACCTCAACATCGTAAAGAATTAGACAAATTGTGCAATATTTTGCGATCTTTAATTTGCAGGTGTTTCGCTATTCAATGGCCTCATCAGTACCAGGGCATAATGTGAAGATTATAGAGGTATATACAAAAGATGAGGTAATCTGTCCCTCAGCCTTGGAGGTCGTGAAAAGCACCGTAGTCTTGGAGAATTTGAAGCAGAAGCAGGAAGACTGACGCTTATATACTGTCATCAGATGAGAGAGGTGCAGCAGACGAAGGCTTGGTTACTGGTAGGCGGGATTTCCCAGTGGAAGTAAGTTATACCAAAGGGATGGGCCAGTAGTAGGCCCAAGAGACCATGATGTTATTATAATAAAAAAGAAGCGCTAAACCACAAGGGCTATACAGCAGACCCTGTCTATAAATTAAATATAACCAGATGTTGCACATGTGTCTAATTCTTCATCTTGTCGGTATTGTATATTATTTATATACAACTTGTCAGACTCCAGCACTGGCGAAACGGGCGAAAGGGGCAAAATTATTTGCAACATTTATCTCCCAGTTAACAGCAGGATTCGAACTTGCACTGCAAGTGGCAGGATTTGATGAAATAACTCATGACTAGCCTGGTGTCCTGGGGTAGGGACTGACTGTCTAGCTGTATGGGATCTGGCTGTGTGGCTAAAAGACTGCGTTCTTCGGTGCAGTGTGTGCAGGTTCTATTCCTGCTGTGGACTGAGAGATAAATTCACTCGTTTGTACATATATATGTTGTGCTGAATAGGTAAAACTTGCAATTTTGGCTTCTTGCCGAATAAGGCAAGCAAAAATTTGTGTATGCATTAATTTCGTAAAACTCATTCTGAACCTAACGTAAAAAATATATTTCATTGTGTTTGTTTATTATTAAACTATTGTAAACTTATCTAAAATATATTTAGTTGGATTAAGCTAAGTTAAACTGCGCTTGTTATAATAAGGTTAGGTAAGTTTTCTAAGGTTCTTTTGGTACAAAATTATTAATTTTTACATTAACATAAATGAAAAAATATATCTTTAAACGTATAAGAGAATATTTTAGAAAGGACTTAATTTTAAATGAATTCTTGCTAATTGACCAGTTTTACCTATTCGACACGATATATATATATATATATATATATATATATATATATATATATATATATATATATATATGCAATAAGATCACAGTAAACAGGTGATTTCAGAATATGCAAAACAACCACTCTGAAAGAATAGAGAAATTCCAAGCGCTTTCGTGACTACTCACATTATCAAGGAACTATCATAGTTCCTTGATAATGTGAGTAGTCACGAAATCGCTTGGAATTTCTCTATTCTTTCAGAGTGGTTGTTTTGCATATATATATATATATATATATATATATATATATATGTGTGTGTGTGTGTGTACTCAATTGTCGTTGCAGGGGTATAGTCAAAGGTCCTTGTCTATATGTTTATATGCATTTGTCTGTCTATTAGTGTGCCGATCTTTAAGTCTGTCATTATAGTCTGTATGTCTTTTAGTATTCTTGTCTGTATGTCTGTTAATATATCGGACTGTTTTTTTCTGTTATTATCGTCTATATGTCAGTATGCCTGTTCTGTCTGTTATTATGCCGTTCTGTCTGCCTGTTCGTCTGCATAGCACTAGTCTGTTGGTCTTCATGTCTGCTTGTCAGCTACCCCCCCCCCTCTGCTAATACTCAGGCTCTGCCAGTCTGCTTTTTGCCATTTGGCTGGCCTGTCTGCCTTCCAGTTTGCCAGACTGTTTTTTATGCCAGTCTTTCTTCCTGCAGGTCTGTCCGGGTACTGGTCTGCCGGTCTACTTGGTGGCCAGTCAATCAATCTGAGACCAATCTTCAAGTCTTGTAGGCCGTCTGCCGCTCTGAGAGCCAGTCTACCAGTCTTAGCTCCAGTCCGCTGGTTCTGAATGTCGGTCTGTCGGCCAGTCTGCCGGTATGTCTGCCGGTATGTCTGCCAATAACGCCTGGAGAATTTTCGGGTAAAATCGGAGATCAGTATTTGTTTAATATGAGCGACTTTTGATATATTGGGTTGAGGCACAACCCTTGAGTTCCCCTTCCCTCACCCCTCCCCTCAGCCCCGACCCCTTCCCTTAGCTCCTCCCTCTCACCCCCATCCCTCAACTTTTTCCTCATCCACTCCCACTCCTCTCTTACCTTCCTCTCACTCCCATCCCTCGCTTCTTCCTCACCCTTCCTTTGCACCCTTCTACACCCTTTCACCTAAAATCTCACACAATCCCCCTGCAAAAACCCATTTTATCCCCCTTCCCTTCATTCACTCAATCCTCTTCCTGACACACCTCCCTCTCACTTTTTCCTTACATTTCCCTTTCAATTTATACTTATCCTTACCTCTTCCCTCGTCTCTCCCTTTTCTCTTTCTCTCATCTCTCCCTAACGCTACACTATACACTCTCACGGTTACCACTCCCTCTTTTCCTCCTTTACTCTTCCCCATCACCTGTCTCCCTGTCTTCATTCCTTTCATCTCCCTATCACCTCTTCCTTCTTTTCTACTTTCCCTCTCCCCCACTTATAACCTCTCCTTCATCGTCAAGCCTATCATTCCTCTACCATCTCCCTATCTTCTTCAAGCTTCCCTATCATCCCTCTCTAACCTATCCCTCGATTCACCACGCGAGAAAGTAATTCACACTTTGGTCCATAGTTAACCAAGAGATACAAGATTGATTAAAAGAGAACTAAATTTTTTGTCGTGCATGAGTTGACGCAAGACCAGAGATATCTCGTATCCCGTTTTCTCTACTACTGAAAGAATAGTGAGATCTCGTATCCCGTTTTCTCTACTACTGAAATAATAGTGAGATCTCGTATCCTGTTTTCTCTACTTCTGAAGAATAGTGAGATCTCGTATGCCGTTTTCTCTACTACTGAAAGAATAGTGAGATCTCGTATCCCGTTTTCTCTACTACTGAAGAATAGTGAGATCTCGTATCCCGTTTTCTCTACTACTGAAGAATAGTGAGATCTCGTATCCCGTTTTCTCTATTACTGAAGAAATAGAAATTTCTCTTACCCCGTTTTTTAGAACAATGAAAAACTAGTGAGAAATAGCATCGTGTTTTCAACACCATCGAGAGACTAGTGAGACCTGGTAACACTTTTTCTACACCACTGAAACCTGGTATCCTGTTCACTACACCACTGTAACCTGGTATCCTGTTATCTACACCACTGAAACCTGGTATCTTGTTCTCTACACCACTGTAACCTGGTATCCTGTTCTCTACACCACTGTAACCTGGTATCCTGTTCTCTACACAACTGAGTCACGATGCTTTCTACATCATACCCATCATACGCATCCTGTGGGTGGTAGTAACTTCATACCCATCCTGTGGGTGGTAGTAACTTCATACCCATCCTGTGGGTGGTAGTAACTTCATACCCATCCTGTGGGTGGTAGTAACTTCATACCCATTCTGTGGGTGGTAGTCACTTCATACCCATCCTGTGGGTGGTAGTCACTTCACACCCATCATGTGGATGGTAGGCACCTCACACCCATCATGTGGATGGTAGGCACCTCACACCCATCATGGGGATGGCAGGCACCTCACACCCATCATGTGGATGGTAGGCATCTCACACCCATCATGTGGGTGGTAGTCACTTCACATCCATCATGTGGATGGGAGGCACCTCACACCCATCATGTGGATGGTAGTCACCTCACACCCATCATGTGGGTGGTAGTCACCTCACACCCATCATGTGGGCATGGTTTTCCAGGATATGTATGTGATTGTAAAGCTTGAGTACAGAATTTCTTGGCTCATTACTTTCCATTCTTAGTATATATGTTGCAACTGATGCCATCTTCCCTAGAGGAAAGTCAGTTTGCCTTTTGTTTGCACAACCTCGAGTTTACATCCAGTCAATGTAATTCGTTACTGAGCATAGAACGACCTAGTCTCTCTCTGGTATCATTTTTGCTATTAAATTCTCCTGTTTAGTAATAGGCAAGTATTATCGATTGCTGTAGCAGCCCAAATATTGACTTATTCGGAAGAGGCGTGCAAGAGATGACCAGTCTTATTATCCAAAATTATATTTATATCCCTCCGTGCTCGGCTAAGTGAGTGTGTGGGCACCAAGACTACTGAGAAATGTTTCATAGTTCGATTGCCCGAGCTTTGTCATACTCACCTAGGCAGCATAGATTGTCAAAAGGCTCGGACTATCATTCATGCTTTGATTTTCAATACGTGAAGTTTAGGATATTTTTAATCGGTAATATTTTTCTTACAGTAGTTGGCTATGTTAAGAGTGAAAAGAGGTTTAAATGGTTGTTTAAGTTCTAAATAATATTGAATATTACTTGCAAGGTCTCGAGAGAGGAATATATCAAGAAGGAAGGTAGTATTAACAACATTAGTGAGAAATATAATGATTATTCTGTTACACGAGAAGACTCACAACTAATACTTGTAACGATAATACTAAGACGTAGATGAAAGATGCATCCACAGATGTTGAGTTGCGTCAAGGTCGCCACAAACTGCGTATCATAACAGTTTAAGTGTTCATAATGATGGATTGTGTGTGTGTGTGTGTGTGTGTGTGTGTGTGTGTGTGTGTGTGTGTGTGTGTGTGTGTGTGTGTGTGTGTGTGTGTGTGTGTGTGTGTGTGAGTGTGTGTGTGTGTGTGCGCGCGCGCGCAATATTTGAAAACAATAAAAAATAGGGAAACTGGTTTTAAATTTTCAGAAATTCGTGAGAAATACTACAGTTCTTCTAGAGAAGTTTTGCAGCTGATGAAATATTGGTCAGCAGACACCAGATATGACCACAAGATGGTCCTCTTACTAGTGCCCTTGTCCGTGTTGCAGGAGTCCTTCAAAAGTACTGTTCATATAATGTGCTGGAAACGACAGCCTCTGCGTACGTAGACGAGAGTGGTAGAATAAGCAACGTTTCCAGAAATAGACACGAAAGACACTTGATATAGCTTGAATCTTAATATATAGCTGATAAATCTGTCCTTGATGGAGCTTCTATAACAAATATTACTCTGTTTGGTGTGTTTCTGTTATGTACAGTCACTAATGGTTGGTAACCTTTAGCGAGAGAGGGACATGGTAACAGTTACCGCTACTGTCGGGTACGCTATAATGAACGGTTTATAAAACGAATATTTACATAACGAACGGTTTCCCCTATAAAACTGAAAATGCTAAAACGTTCAAAAAGATGCTAGAGAGGAACTGCCTCTAGGATAGTCACCAAAGAGGACTAGGAAGGATGACTCCACTCCTTAGTCCTCCTCCTGTTCTCAACAAGTCTCTCCTCTACCTTCTCTCTTGTATACTCATCAACATTAAGGGAGGATAATGTACACTATTTTCTTGAAAATAAATGGTATAAAATACCGACACAATGAAAACATAAACACATATGCAGTTTAATGTGATCCTTTATTGACAACGTTTCGTCCACACAGTGCGTTTTTTCAAGCCACAAACAGATCTGTTTGTGACTTGAAAAAGCCCACTGTGTGGGAGAAACGTTGTCATAAAGGATCACATTAAACTGCATATGTGTTTATGTTTACACTATTTTCTTATTTTCTTTTGTTCTGATTCATTATTTTTATTACGAATATTAATGATAGTTTATTTCACGAGATTAAATGCAAATTTATGCACTTTTATGCAATTTTATATTTTTCTTTATTAAGTGGTGTAGAAATATACCTAGTTGGACGAATCTTATTGAAGCTAGCTGGCCTAGTGGCGAACGCGATGGTCTGGAGTTTTGAGACTCTCTGACCGCGGGTTCAAACCCCGCCCGTGATATGGTTTGTTTAAGTGGTTGCATTTGGGGACCTGGAAAGGATTAACCATACCCCCGGCCGGGATTGAACCCGCGGTTCAATCCCGGCCGGGGGTATGGTTTGTTTGCAATCGTGTCATTACGATTTCTTGAGTCATGGAAAGGATTACCCCTACAACGAACGAACACTAACGAACAAGGTTCTAGAGGCAATCAGATTCGTGATAGTATAACCCACTGCATTTTAAACGTCCTTAACCCGATGTATCCCAGGCTATAATGTTGAGAGTAACACTGAGTTAGTCAAACGCGGCATGTTCCTACCGTAGAGTTCACCGCTGAAGCGCCCATGTCCACCTTCCCGTACATTAGCGCTACAGTTCGTCACTGATCAAATCGAGTTAATTAAAAATGAAGTTATTTCATATAATATAAAAAAAATGTGCCGATTTCTTTCCTTGAACTTATTATTTCGTTTCTGGCTCATTTATGTAACAAAGTGCCATATTTTAGCTTATTTATATAACAAAGTGCCATATTTTAGCTTATATAACAAAGTGCCAAATTTTAGCTTATATAACAAAGTGCCATATTTTAGCTTATTTATATAACAAAGTGCCATATTTTAGCTTATATAACAAAGTGCCATATTTTAGCTTATTTATATAACAAAGTGCCATATTTTAGCTTATTTATATAACAAAGTGCCATATTTTAGCTTATATAACAAAGTGCCATATTTTAGCTTATATAACAAAGTGCCATATTTTAGCTTATATAACAAAGTGCCATATTTTAGCTTATTTATATAACAAAGTGCAATATTTTTTCTTTAAAGTAAGGATATAATATTTAGTGTTATTAATGTTTTTCAGGTGTGCTAGTAGATAACTACTTATCATTTAAAACTGCAAAGACTTTAACACTCAGGATTCAAATAAACTCCAAAATTTAATTGGCATTTTAGACTGCACGTCGACCGATAAATTAAATAATTATCCTGTTAGCCCGTGTAACTTAATACTAAAGACGGAGGACTTTGCTAATATTATACTGAGTTCCCTGCAGAACAGACACGTGTAATGCAAATGTTGAATTTCGTTGGTATTAAACGAATTTTGTCATAAATTTCGATGATATTCTGAGAATAATAATTAGCAAATATGAAACCAATAGCAGGTAGAAAGCGTCAGTTTTCCTGCACGTTCTAACAGGAACGAGACTTTGTGATTTCTCACCAGCACGACCTTGTGATTTCTCACCAGCACGACCTTGTGATTTCTCACCAGCACGACCTTGTGATTTCTCACCAGCACGACCTTGTGATTTCTCACCAGCACGACCTTGTGATTTCTCACCAGCACGACCTTGTGATTCCTCACCAGCACGACCTTGTGATTTCTCACCAGCACAGCAGATGTACGCAAGGTAGACGTTAGTTTTGAGAAGCTTCCTTGCATGGACCACTAGGCCTAATATAGTGCTACTGTGTGGTTACGTGCATACTTTTGTTCGTGCAAAATGTAATTGCGAGGTGATAGACACTAACGTGAGGTCAGGTGGTGGAAACCTGAAGTCTGGAGCAGGAACGTATTTGTTCTTAGCCAATTTTGAAATCATATCAAGGGTTTGATTTCCCTCCAAGATGTTGTAATTCGGTTTTGTTTTAATTAAGGGTGCGTTCTATGTGTAATATTTTTAGCTTTGTCCCAATTTATTCTATGTTGAGAGTTATGAAGGTGTTCCCCAACCACAGATGGAAAATGACATCCTGCTGCCCCTAGTTAAACATCCAGTTTCCCATCAGTTTTTAGAAACAAATATTTTTTTTTTAGTAAAAAAAAAATTATGTTGAGTAAATGTTTGCTCTTCTCCTATATGCCACTCTTTGAATGAGAGCATTCAGACGTAGATCGAAATACAAAGTCTTATCCTTTTTTACTGTTTTTCTGTAGCCCTGTGAGTTTGTATTTTCTCGGTTTATCATCAAACGTCGACTACACTTTAGGATTTTAGAATTTTTTCAGAATGGTTTTATATATATATATATATATATATATATATATATATATATATATATATATATATATATATATATATATATATATATATACTTTTAAGGATATTTTTTTCATTTACGTTAATGTAAAAATTAATAATTTTGTACCAAAAGGACCTTAGAAAACTTATCTAATCTTATTATAACTAGCCCAATTTAATTTAGCCTAATCCAACTAAATATATTTTAGATAGGTTTACAGTAAGTCATTAATCAACAAACACAATGAAATACACTTTTTTCGTTAGGTTCAGGATGATTTTTGCAAAATTAATGTATACACAAATTTTTGCTTGCCTTTTCGGCAAGAAGAGCGTTGCGTTGTCTTTAAATAAAACATACTTGAAATATAGGGGGTGGAAGGAGAAAATTCTCAAACAGCTTCAAGGAGAACCTTGAGTTTTCCCTGAAGCAAGTTAATTCTTTTCTCTGAGGATGAGGGTCCCTATAACAGTTCTAGAGGTGGTACCTCCCTATATATATATATATATATATATATATATATATATATATATATATATATATATATATATATATATATATATATATATATATATATATATATATATAATGATAGATAGCCAAGTTACCCAAGTAAATAGTATGAACTGATGCGGAACAATGAAACCAAAACAATGGTAAGTAAGCATTTTAGGTGTACACACGCACCTTTCTGAAGAAAAGAAAATGTTGAAGAGCCCACATTTACTGGGACAATATTTCTCTGTGTCGAGCTTTACCAAACAGTGACGTAATAAAGCTCTCCACAGAGGAAAATGCTCTCTGAATTAAAGCTTGTTCTTTATGATGTCTTTTAATAGCTTTATAACTCTGAGAATAACAGGCGATGTTGTGAATATCTTATTTAAATAATGTTAAATTTACACACAAGTAAATGCTGTTACTTTCTAGTCTCCTCTTATCGCTTTATTGACTTACGTCATAGTTCCTTTCATAAAGTTATTTTACTTTTTCCCTGCAGGTAAAGAACTTTGTTTGAAGCTGTGTGAAAGCCGCTTGTGTAGGCTTGCACAGGGAGGTTTAGTACGGTGTCGGAGATTTAACTTGGTGATGCTGGGGTGACTGTGGTCGTGCTGGTTGCACGGCTGGGGTGATGGTGGTAGGGCTGGTTGTATTGCTGGGGTGACGGTGTTAGGGCTTGATTTATGTCTGGGGTGATGGTGGTAGGGCTGGATGTATGGCTGGGGTGATGGTGGTAGGGCTGGTTGTATGGCTGGGATGACGGTAGTAGTGCTGGTTGTACGGCTGGGGTGACGGTGGTAGGGCTGGTTGTATGGCTGGGGTGATGGTGGTAGGGCTGTTTGTATGGCTGGGGTGACGGTAGTAGTGCTGGTTGTATGATTCTCGTAGTGACAGTGGGGTAATGGTGGCAGCTCGATAGTTATAGCGGTAGTTGGTAGTGGTTGCGGTAGAAGGGATGGAAATGGTGGACTGGTTACGGCTCTGAGGAGGTAATGGCGGGGTGGGTCCTATTGTGTGGTGGCATTCACGGGGTGAGTACGATAGTAAGGTGGCTTCGGCAGGATAGGTATCGTAGTGGGCTAGTATATGGGTTGGGTAGAATAATATTGGAGGCTGTGGTATTATCGAGGTGGTAGGTTGGGTGGTGGTATTGAGATAGTGGGGTAGTTGGCAGCGATGAGATGGGGGTGGCGGTCGTAGCAGTGGTCTGGTAGTGGGGTTGTAGTAGCAGAGGTAGGGTACAGGGTTGGTGGTAGCAGTGGTAGGGTAGAGGGTTAGTGGTAGCAGTGGTAGGGTAGAGGGCTGGTAGTAGCAGTGGTAGGGTAGTGGAGTAGTGGTAGAAGTGGTAGGGTAGAGGGTTGGTGGTAGCAGTGGTAGGGTTGTGGAGTGGAAGAAACAGTGGTAGGGTAGACGGTGGGTTGTAGAAGTAGTAGGGTAGTGGAGTGGTGGTAGCAATGATATGGTAGAGGGTTGGTGGTAGCAGTGGTAGTGTAGTGGAGTGGAAGTAACAGTGGAAGGGTAGAGGGTTGGGGGTAGCAGTGGTAGGGAAATGGAGTAGTGGTAGCAGTTGTAGGGAAGTGTAGTGGTAGCAGTGGTAGGGCAGAGGGTTGGTGGTAGCAGTGGTAGAGTACTGGAGTGGTGGTAGTAGTGGTAGGGCAGTGAAGTGGTGGTAGCAGTGGTAGGGTAGAGGGTTGGTGTTAGCAGTGGTAGGGTAGTGGAGTGGTGGTAGCAGTGGTAGGGTAGTGGAGTGGTGGCAGCAGTGGTAGGGTAGCGGAGTGGTGGTAACAGTGGTAGGGTAGAGGGTTGGTCGTAGCAGTGGTAGGGTAGAGTGGTGGTAGTAGTGGTAGGGTAGTGGAGTGGAAGTAACAGTGGTAGGGTTGAGGGTTGGGAGTATCAGTGGTAGGGAAGTGGAGTAGTGGTAGCAGTGGTAGGGCAGTGGAGTGGAAGTAATAGTTGTAGGGTAGAGGGTTGGTGGTAGCAGTGGTAGGGAAGTGGAGTAGTGGAGTGGTGGTAACAGTGGTAGGGTAATGGAGTTGTGGCAGCAGTGGTTGGGTAGAGGGTTGGTGGTAGCAGTGGCAGGGTAGTGGAGTGGTGGTAGCAGTGGTAGGGTAGTGAGTGGTGGCAGCAATGGTAGGGTAGGGGAGAGGTGGCTGCAGTGGTAGGGTAGTGGAGTGGTGATAACAGTGGTAAGGTAGTGGAGTTGTGGTAGCAGTGGAAGGGTAGTGGAGTGGTGGTAGCAGTGGCAGGATAGTGGAGTGGTAGTAGCAGTGGTAGAGTAGTGGAGTGGTAGTAGCAGTGGTAGAGTAGTGGAGTGGTGGTAGCAGTGGTAAGGTAGTAGAGTGGTGGTAGCAGTGGTAGGGTAGTGAGTGGTGGTGGTAGCAGTGGTAGGGTAGTGGAGTGGTAGTAGCAGTGGTAGGGTATTGGAGTGGTGGTAGCAATGGTAGGGTAGTGGAGTGGTGGTAGCAGTGGTAGGGTAGTGGAGTGGTGGTAGCAGTGGTAGGGTAGTGCAGTGGTGGTAGCAGTGGTAGGGTAGTGGAGTGGTGGTAGCAGTGGTAGGGTAGTGCAGTGGTGGTAGCAGTGGTAGGGTAGCGGAGTGGTGGTAGCAGTGGTAGGGTAGTGCAGTGGTGGTAGCAGTGGTAGGGTAGTGCAGTGGTGGTAGCAGTGGTAGGGTAGTGGAGTGACGACTAAAATGATCTCATGGGATTATGTCGTACAGCGTGTCCAGCATGGTTGTGTTATATTATATATACGTCGTGACAGGCTCATACTTTTATGAGAGAACACATTACTCATATAACTGCAAGCACACACACACACACACACACACACACACACACACACACACACACACACACACACACACACACATACACACATACACATACACACATACACACACACACACACACACACACACACACACACACACGCACAACATACGCATTTCCATTGAGCATCACGACACAGTGGCACGAGTGTGACTTGGAATAATTTGACCAGTAACATGAACTCTAGCAGCCACCCAGCGGAGTTTAGTCCACACTGTTGTGTGTACCACCAGCCACGACCTTCATAAATCAGTACGTTTGACCGCAGATTAAATATATGCAAAAAGCCAATGCGACTGCGCAGTAAATGAGTACGAGAGGTTTAATAAACGCTATGTAAATATTAATAAACATAGCACATCGTTTGTGTTTAATTTTATCCCTTTATTGACTGTAGCCAAAAAATTAATTTAGGAAAGAAAATCTAGGATTACTCCGTAGATAAATTTTTTATCCTACTTCCTCTCTCACATTCTATTCTTCCTCTCTTCAATTTCTCTTCCTGTTATTGTTTGCCATATCCCCTTTTCTCTCTGTTATTCTCTACCTCATCCAACTCTTTCTTTCTATGCTAATCTCTATTTTCTTCTTTCCCTCTCCCTTCCTGGTATTGTCTACCTCTTCCCTCCCTTCTGTCTCCTCGTTAATCCCAGACTCTCTTCTTCCTCTTATTATCTCCCTTCTTTCCATTTCGTATCCCACCTTGTTATTTCCCTATCCTCTCAAGGAGCTCCCTCCCTTCCTGTCTAAGAGCAATAAGGACATACCAGTCACGTAACATACCCTCTTAAACCTCCGACAGGAAGTGTCAGTGGGTCACTGGCCCCACCCTCAACACTGGCACTCCCTGACCCTAGTTCCTCACACTAAAAAAAATATCTCATGCTTCTCATAGCTGGTACAGAAGACTCCCATTAACTCTCCTCTTTTTCACTCTTGAATCTGACTTACGCATTTTTAATATTTCGCTTTCGTTCATAGATTTCTAGCAAGTTGCACGGGATTCATGTCGCTATGGTTAAATTCGAACCCTAATACTTTATTTTTTTTATTCCATGTTATCACTGACATGTCTGTAATTCTTCAAGATTTTCACCTCTCTCATGACGGAGTTCGGGTGATGTTGTATGATTACTTCCGTGTTCTATAATTAATATAGCGTTGGGTATATTACTCAAGCCTTTGATTATTTTCGTTTTCGTGCCACACCTGACACGAGTGTCACATTTAGCAGGAGTGCCACACTTGGAACGAGTGTCACACAAGGCGTGAGTGTCACACTCGTCACGAGACTGACACCCGGAAGGAGTGTCCCTCACACCTGACAAGGACTCGGCCAAATCGGGAGCCACAAGACGTAAACATATACTCACATAATCAGGACCCTTCATGCTGACGGGTGGAGGTGTTAGTTTGGTTTGTAAGAGACACTTGGACAACTACCACCACCCCCACCACCACTACTACGATGGCGTGAGGGAGAGGCTGGTGGCAAGTGAGGGAGATAGAAGCGTAGTCTCCACCAGAGCCACACTCAATGCTGGGCTCCCCGCGCACACCGCCGCCACCACAACCACACGCTGTCAGCACCAACACGCGACTGACACCCCACCGAGCTACGGTGGTGAGGCGGGGCTCCAGGGAAAGGGAAAGAGAGAGAGAGAGAGAGAGAGAGAGAGAGAGAGAGAGAGAGAGAGAGAGAGAGAGAGAGAGAGAGAGAGAGAGAGAGATCGACAGAGAAAGGTAACTACTCTCAGCTTGTAAAAAAAGGTAAGAACTCTTAACCTGTGAAAACCGTTCAGTAAAAGAGAGAGAGAGAGAGAGAGTGAGAGAGAAAGGATGAATGGGATAGTGTTGTAACCCGATATTTTTTGGGTGAAAATTTATCCCAAACTATCAAGAATCACGTCGTAAATCTTACAAACAAAGCAGTCAGGAAGCTTACAGCATTTAGACGTATCTCGCATCTCGACAGTAGAGGTTGCAGTATGCTCCACTTTCTTGGACTGCCTGACCTCCCCTTCCCCACTGTCACATCTACGACTTTTTGACAGAATAGAGAATAAACCACGACGACTCATCTCTCGCACGGACAGCGCTATCATTTCAGCAGAGTCTTTAACACCCGAGGGATGTGCTTGGCCTTACTGTTATTTACACCGCCAGGGGCTCGGTGGGTAACGCTGTCGCATCACGCACAGTATTTCTACCCGGCCGGGTAGAAACATTATGTATATTTCTGACACCTGCTGTCTCTGTTCACCTAGAAGCAGGTACATGGGTGTTAGTGGGCTGGATTAGGTCGCATCCTGGGGACAAGACTGAAAGACCCCAATGGAAATAAGACAAACAGTCCTCAATGACACACTGATTTTCTTGGGTTCTCAAGGGTGGCTAACCCTCCGGGTTAAAAATCCGAACAAATCTTATTTTGTCTTAAAGTCAATGGCCTCCACTTCGTGATCAATGAGAAGAAAACTTCTTCACAACAAGACGGGCAGCCATCAATATACATCACTTTATTTGAGATCATTAATTCCTAGGATGATTCGAGTCTTGAACATGTTCGTACTAAATATGGCATCAGTGAAATAAAAATAACTGAGCAAATGAAAACGCTGGCCCACAGATGACTATACCTTCATCCTAGTCCCTATTTGTATGTCTTTAACAAGAAACAGGCTTTCAAATGAGCTGAGCTTAGTACTAACTCATAGCCTGTAAATCAAGGCAGAAATAAGTAACGAAACCAAGTAAAACACATGTAACAGAGAGAGAGAGAGAGAGAGAGAGAGAGAGAGAGAGAGAGAGAGAGCGGAAGTGGGAGAGGACAGACTAGCCGGCAGACAGTCAAACAATCCGGATTTCTATCACCCACCACATTTTTCCTTCCCTGACATTGTAATTATTCATATTCACACTACTCACCTCTCAGTTGTCTTCTCTACACGTGATTGATAACCATTACACCTACTTTCATTCAGTAAGCGGAGAAAGCAACTACTAAACATTCACCATCAGAAGACAAAATAACGTCATCACGAGGGCAGTGGAGCGCTTCAAGGCGCCTTGCATCATTGAAGCGTCACCTTGTGGCTCTTCTGTCGCCAGTGTGGAGCCACTCATCCATGGTACACACACAAACACACACACAAACACACACACACAGGGTCAGGGGAGACATGATAACGACATACAAGATACTGCGGGGAATAGACAAGGTGGACAGAGATAGGATGTTCCAGAGAGGGGACACAGGGACAAGGGGTCACAACTGGAAGCTGAAGACTCAGACGAGTCACAGGGACGTTAGGAAGTATTTCTTCAGTCATAGAGTTGTCAGCAAGTGGAATAGCCTAGAAAGTGAAGTAGTGGAGGCAGGAACCATACATAGTTTTAAGAAGAGGTATGACAAAGCTCAGGAAGCAGAGAGAGAGAGGATCCAGTAGCGATCAGTGAAGAGGCGGGGCCAGGAGCTGAGTCTCGACCCCTGCAACCACAATTAGGTGAGTACAATTAGGTGAGTACACACACACACACACACACACACACACACACACACACACACACACACACATTGCATTTTCTTGGACTGCCTTCGACACAGTTCCTCACAAGAGATTAGTGCAAAAGCCAGAAGATCAGGCACGCATAACAGGAAAACTGCAATGGATCAGAGAATACCTGACAGGGAGGCAACGAGGAGTCATGGTACGTGACAAGGTGTCGGAGTGGGCGTCTATGACGAGCGGGGTTCCACAGGGGTCAGTCCTAGAACAAGTGCTGTTTTTTATATATGTGAATGACATGACGGAAGGGATAGACACAGAAGTGTCCCTATTTGCAGGTGATGTGAAGTTAATGAGGAGAATCAAATCGGATGAGGATCAGGCAGGACTACAAAGAGACCTGAACAGGCTACAAGCCTGGTTCAGCAACTGGCTCCTCGAATTTAACCATGCCAAATGCAAAGTCATGAAGATCGGGGAAGGGCAAAGAAGACCGTAGGCTAGGTGGCCAAAGACTGAAAACCTCGCTCAAGGAAACTGATCTTAAGGTGATTATAATACAAAAACATCACCTGAGGCACATATCAACCAGATAACTGCTGCAGCATATGGGCGGCTGGCAAACCTATGACTAGTGTTCTGATGCCTTAGTAAGAAATCGTTCAAGACTCTGTACACCGTGTACGTGAGGCCCATATTGGAGTATGCAGCACCAGTTTGGAACCCACACTTGGTCAAGCACTTCAAGAAATTAGAGAAAGGGCAAAAGTTTGCAATAAGACTAATTCCAGAGCTAAGGTGAATGTCCTACACCGAAAAGTTAAAGAAAATCGGCCTGGCGACACTGGAGGACAGGAGGGTTAGGGAAGACATGATAACGATATATAAAATACTGCGAGGAGTTGAGAAGGAGGCCAGAGACAGGATGTTCCAGAGATGGGACACATATACAAGGGATCACAATTGAAAGGTGAAGATTCAAACGAGTCAGAGGGATGCTAGGAAGTATTTCTTCAGTCACAGAGTTGTGAGGAAGTAGAATAGTCTGGAAAGTGACGTAGTGGAGGCAGGAACGATACATAGTTTTAAGACGAGATTTGATAAACCTCATGGAGCAGGAAGAGAGGACCTAGTAGGCATCAATGAAGAGGCGGGGCCAGGAGGTATTACTTGATCCCTGCAACCTGAAACAGATAAGTACAAATAGGCGAGTGCACACAATTAAGCTCTTGGAGCAGGGATAGAGTGGACCTAATAACAACCAGGGAAGAGGCGGGGCCAGGCGCTACGACTTTACAATCACAAATAGGTGAGTACGCACACACACGCACACACACACACACACACACACACACACACACACACACACACACACACACACACACACAAACATACGCTATTCAAGGTATTAATATTCCGGAAATATGAAGCCTTGAACTACACGTCAACATCCTCACAGATTCCTCACGGAAGACTAACAGGGAGTCAGAAACGGACAGCCATACATTAGAGACATAAAATGAATTAACTCAGGTCAGGCAGGTAGTCTGCATATTTATGCACAGTGATCCCCTCTTCATGAAGAAGAGAGGGAAATGTAGGTGTGTTGGTGCTTGTGGAAGCCGCTTGAATTAATTTCCCAGGCGCTGTATGATCTCTACGAGTTTAGCGTTCGCACCTAACAACGACAACATTAATAACAATAATAAAATTCGTAATAATAATAATAATAATAAATCATGACAGTGAGAAGGCTTTTAATACTGTGTCACATGGAATATTTGACTCGTGTCTAGCATGGGCCAGTAGGTCCTCACAAACCAGTCCAACTTATATATAAAGTTACCAGAAGTTCTCGCCCTAATTACTCTACATGGGAACTTGTTCCACTCATCTACAAATACTCTACTGCCTAACCAGTACTTTCCCTATATCCTTTCTTAATTACATTACTGCTAGTCTTGTTAGCTACTTTCAGTACAGAGAATGCAGCTAGATTACCCGCAGCCTATTTTCGTATGAAAGATTTCTAATGCATGGGGTGAAGTCCATTACCCTTCTCTTTATACGCTACAAAACATTTACGTCCTTCTTACAATAGTGATAGCAGAACTGAGCAGCGTAATCTAAATTCGGCCTTACCAAAGGTATTTAAAATTGAAGTATAACTTTAGGACTTCAGTTTTTTATTCTTCTTGACATAAAGCCAAAAATCCCTTGCACACCCATTCAGTCTAAGCTTCACAGTATTAACCCACAAATAGCACAGATATTTTATTTTCTCATGATTAGAATCTCACACGCGTCTACGTCGAACTGCATCTGCCAATGTTCTGAAATCGTAATGACACGATTGCTAACGCGATTGGCTAAGCCTTCGGTCTGGAGTTTTATGACTCTCTAATCGTGGGTTCTATCCCCGCCCGTGGTATGGAATGTTCAGAACACTATCAATCTGTAGCTTTCTGGTGTCCTTGTCAGAAAGGAGTTGATGGCCTAGTATAATTAGGTGTCTTTCGAAATTCGTTCATATAGACTGTGAGCAAGGATCACAGTACTGACCACTGTAAGCACATGCTGTTGCACATGGCTTGACCCAGGAGATAATATATCATACTATATACCATGCGCCGCCACTTTCTCAGTGGGCTCATATACACAATATCATATATTTACCTTGGTCTGTGACATCCTAATTAGCAAATTAGAGAAGCAAGTCGGAGGTAAACGGATTGATGTTAACATGGATTCAAGAATACACAATCAAGAGAAAACAGAGAGAGAGACGAAACAACAGAATGGGAGAGTAGGAGGAAAATATCTCACAGAAACAGTTAAAGAAAATAAATTCATAACTGTTATCCACAAAATGGTCCCTTAAGGGACATTTAAAAAATATCAATACTGGTTACGGTTCCAAACATAAGAGTCAAATTCTAAATAAAAACTCGTGCAAAAATACTCATATGTGTCATTTATCCTTGAGTACACAACACCAGCGTGGAGCCCTCACTTAGGAAACAGCGAAGTATGAGAAAGGATAAAAGAAAACATCAGAACTAGTGTTTGAGTAGAGGGGAATGAGCTGCGAGCGACGCATGCGCAACCTGATGCTCGTGTCTGTGGAGGAACGAAGAACAAGAGGAAATATGATAATATATAAAATACTACAGGGCACATGAAAGGAAGATGAGCATTGGAAACAAGGACAGGGAACATAGTTTTAAATTACGCACGCACAGATGTAGTTTTTGATATGTGGAAGATGGCCAAAAGCATGGGACAAGTCGTTACCATCAAATTATAATTTGAAGGTAACGACTTGATGCTTATTAGTGTTACGACTAATCTTCACCGTAACAATAGGGGCACAAATAACACCATTTTTTTTTTGTTAGTTTTATTTTATTACCAATCATTTAGTTTCATTGGTATTTCGTTAGTGAATTAAAATAACCAAAAGCAATTATAAATGAAATACTATACAGCAAGAAACCCAATCTTACGTTCAAATTCTCATTAACAGAGAATGATACAATAATTTCAATTAATAATCTACTAATCTCACCATTTAACTCTTTTAGAAAGGTCTAGGGTAACGAAATAGTTATTTTTCATAAGTGACATGAATTACCAGACTTCAGGAAACTAATGGCAAAGGCAAGACAATAGACTTGGTTTAAAGTTCCAGTTTAAGCTAGGAGCTTTGGGAGGAAGACCCGTACCGAGTCAGAGCTAGGAGCTGACTGACTCACTCAACTACTCCATAGTATGACTTCAGCTCTGCCAGAAGGCGACGCGTGACGTCAATTCTAGAACCACCAATTGGTCACTACAGTAGTGGTTACACATTCGTAATACCTAACCTAATAATAATATAACACAATATAATACAATGAGAGTACTTTTGATGATTCATACTGTACCAGATAATAATATATAGTCGAACCTGCTTTATCTAGCTAGTAATAAAGTGGTTCGCGATATATTATTACAGAACTTATTTTAACCAGGCCTTTTATTTTTGTATATAATGGAGTGAAGTAGGGGCGCGTAACAATTGGCTTGAGTATTATTAACTTGATACTCATTGGTCAGTAATTACCGGCCAATAAGCCTGACCTCAACTGGAAGTATAATATTTGTTCAAAATAAAAATTGTGAAGTAGCTGATTAAGATGAACAATAACCCAGTGGAAGTACAAATCAAACAAGGGTTCACAAAAAGATATGACAGAACTCATTCACGTCAGTCAGTCAAAAATTAAGAGGCGGGTCCAAGAGCTAGTGTTTTCCGCATGCAAGCATTAACAGGTAATAAAAATAAGGTAATTCCACAATCACACAACAATAAAATGAAAGGAACAACCTGGAACCATTATTTCAAATAAAACAAATTTCAATAATAAAGAATATCTTCAGTGTGAATAAATTAAATACATTAAGAAGATATGTAATGGACGCCAAGCAAAAATAAAGTATTCGAAAGCATGTAAGAGAAAACTCCAAAAATAATAGGCAAAAAACCCACAGACACAAACCGGGCCGCGGGGGCGTTGACCCCCGGAACTTTCTCCAGGTAAACTCCAGTCTCTGGGAGGGGAAAGACAGCTCTCAACTGAAAGCTTAACCTTTCGTGGACACTAATATAAGTGAATCACAGAGTCCTCTAATGTTTACATGATATCTTGAGAGAGATTAAGTCCTTTTTCATTTACAGATGTAATAAAGAAATCAAAAACATTGAAAAATTGAGAATGAAACGACTTGAGCATATTACATTGTTGATCGGAAAAATATTTACAAGGATGGAGTCCCAGCAAATGAAAATTTATAATATCGAGAGATGAGTAAGAAAACGAATTATAGACTAAGAAGGCTGGGAGAAACTGGGGTTGAGGGCTAGTTGCTAGGAACTTCAAAAAAGTAGGGGCTTGTGGTTAAAATAGTAACCGCTACAGTAATAGTTCCTAGCTACATCCCCACTACTTCTGCTGTCTCTATTTCGAGTGAAGAATCCTGCAGAGTAAGCTAAACGTCTCATCAACAAAGATACCAGGCTGTTGCATTTGCACATGTATTTCACTCACATGGTCACAGGTGACTGCCCCAGCAGGGGCCATTGACCCCCGAAACCCCCTCCAGGTATACTCCAAGTATACCTATTTGCCAGTACTTGCATAAAACTAGACCTACTTCTTATTCTCTCTCAATCCCTAGTTTGCACGCTCATTCCCTTCTTTCCTCCCCCATCCCCCTATACTCTCTCAATCCCCCACTTTCCTCCCTAAATCCCTACTTTTTCCTCGTTCAATCCCTCCTTTCCTCTCTAACTCTCCCCGTGCATCCCTCGTCTCCTCCCTCTCTCCCTTGCATCCTGCTCTCCCTGGCCTCCTCTCCAGCAGGATGCTGGGAGCGCCACCATCACAACACTACACAAGGTCTTCACTAGTGCGTGTCAACAATGCACAACAAGTCCCCGTTACAGCCAGCGGACTGGCAAACACGATGAGATTATTCCATGTTATGCCAGGCACAAAACCATAACTTCATCCCAAAGCGGACGGCTGCTCCGGCACCTACAATTTATGTTAATTTTAATATGGATGCAGATGACAAAATTCCGATTCAGAAATTTCCCTTTGCTGTATTCTGAGGGGAAAATAATAAACTGAGACTGTATCTCTTGTTTTATGCTGAAATTAAATTTTCTATTTGTGCAATGTTATGCTTTGTTTTTGCTTTAATATTTCGAGAAAAAAGAGCATTTTGTTAATATAATATTTCGCTTTATTATCATCTCATTTTAATATACCCTTAAAAATGCTTTCCTTAAAATATATTATTGTTATTACAGTCTCTCGTTACCAGATCCCATAAACTTTCGTTTACCGCAACCTCTCGTTACCAGGCCTTTGGGTTGCCACAAGTTGTGAGCTAAATATCTCGTTACTAAGCCACTTCTTTACCACTTTTACTACAACATTCTCTCGTTAACATTACCTTTCGTGGTCAGCCGCTCTATTATGTTTTCGCTTTATCACGCCATGTTATTACCACAACATATTATCACACACTCTCGTTAACAAAACCTTTCGCTGCAAAATCATCTCATTAATACATTGTCTCGTTACCACAACACCTCATTACAACACTCTCGTTAACCCGACCTACCATTACCAGACACTATTTCATGATTACTCGTTACCACGACGTCTCGTTATCACATCTTATCACAACGTCTTATCACATCTCGTTATCACGTTTTGTTATCACAACGCCTTGTTACCACATCTTGTTATCACAACGTCTTGTTACCACATCTTGTTATCACAACGTCTTGTTACCACATGGTTACGTCAGTCTCATGTTACATGACTATTACAATTAACAGTTAACGCAAACTCATTATCACGACATATTATTACCAAAGCATCTTGTTGCCACAGCATCTCTCCTTGCCAGACTTGTTCGTTACCATAGCATCTTGTTGCCACAGCATCTCTCCTTGCCAGACTTGTTCGTTACCATAGTATCTTGTTGCCACAGCATCTCTCTTTGCCAGATTTGTTCGTTACCATAGCATCTTGTTGCCACAGCATCTCTCTTTGCCAGACTTGTTCGTTACCATAGCATCTTGTTGCCACAGCATTTCTCCTTGCCAGACTTGTTCGTTACCATAGTATCTTGTTGCCACAGCATCTCTCTTTGCCAGACTTGTTCGTTACCATAGTATCTTGTTGCCACA